>NC_090916.1:4376961-4508205 GCF_040956055.1 Brachionichthys hirsutus | reverse complement strand
GTTCGAACGAAGCTGCATAATACCGTTACTTATTATGATTTTATAGTATAAAGAAAAACATGTTTGTCCTTGAAAGTAATCTTCCATTTATTAGTAATGGAGTACTTCTTGGCTGCAGATTGGTTTGACTTTTTTGACACGACATTGAGGACAATTGATAAACACATTAAAATGCCAAAAAGGAGAAATACACTCATTGTTTGAATGTTGTTTTTCCCCCTTTGAATAAATAACTGCAAACGCACATCTATTATTTATCTCCGGCACAACCAGAGTCTAAGATGCTTTTAATGTGCTTTCTAAGTCTCGGAGAAACTTTGTGAATGTCAACAGCTTTCACTGTCATCTTGACAGATTGTGAAAATGCAGGGAACCAAATGAATAGGATAAACATTAGATGAATCATTTCTGCCAAAATGCAATACAAGCAGGCCGGGAGGAAATGTGGCTGTCTGCAAGCGCTGGGCTCGGCCTGCAAAATATTTTAAATCTCTATCTGTCCAACCAGTAATGGCTTTAAATGTCTGATTTGTGCAAAAATACAAACAGTGAAATGTTTAGGAGGTGTTGCTTTCACTGTGAGGTTGCTCCTGCCACGCCGTCAGCAGTAGCTTTCTAATTAGCCTATTTGCAGTATGGTATCTTTAGGTTATTAAATGGTTAAATGTAATTTAACCTTTAGGTTAAATGTTATTTTCTGGCTGAAGAGACTATCCAGCACCGGCTGATAGGTGACAAAGACAAAGACATCTGTGCTGGAAATCACACACGATCCATTTATGTGTCATCACCGTGATCTCCTGATATCAACACTTAATTCTGACGGAACGTTCAGCACCGTTGCAGTGAAAACATGTGTCTTTATAAAGGTGGCGGCATGGTGGTGCAGTGGGTAGCACAGCTGCCTCGCAAACAAGAGGTTTCCGGGTTCGATCACATAGACCCTGCCTCTCACACGTAGCCAGCTGGGATAGGCTCCAGCAGACACATGACCCACAATGCGGATAAGAGATGTTTGCGGTCATCTCATCTACAAGAGAATAAAGAGCCCCCATTATTAAAGCCCCCCCCTAAGGAGCAGAGCAGTTAAAGAACTCCGGCCCCATCAGCAGTCAATGCTTCAAATAAAACACAAAATGGGCAAACCCCTCAGCTAGACAACGGGGCATGAGATGCACACACAGACACACACCTTCAGTCATGGAGGTCAGCAACCATAAAGGTTCACTCACACTAGCCTGCTGGAGACTGGGCTAAACAAGGCGTCGGCCAACAAAAGTCAGGTCGCCAATTTTTGCTGGGGAATCAGGGACACCTGCTCAGTGGCGAGCAAAATAAACTCCTGAAAGGCAGTTTATCTGTTTATAACCAGGTCAATGTCCAGTCGATAGGCAGCGATGACCCTTCCACAGGGCTGCAGAGGTTGTAGCTCTGAGGCTAAAGCGCACTAATATGCTGGGAGGCACAGGTGCATCTGCTAATTGATATGCATGCTGGACTACCTCAGTAATCAGATGCAGTCTAGCATGCATATATATATAAGATGCTACATATAAATACCGCTTCATTTTCCACCCACCGGCTTTGCAACCACCAATAACCCCAATTCTCAACAGAATTGTGCATCTTACCTGACATACTGTTACTGCTGCACTCCATGTAAAGCACGCGAACTACAAACACCCACGTGCTTCCAACTCACGCCTTACTACACTATGGCAGTACCAGCTTCTTACATTCAGTATTTCTCCAGTACACAGTTACCACTACATGTATTATACATACTCTGTGTAGAGACAGTGTGCTTCAACATTTGATTTAAACTCTTTCAAAAGTCAAAACGACTACTGCTGTGCGTACTTACAGTAGACCATATGCTATTTCTCGTACCATCCTGTCATGCATGGGTAAGTCTTCATTTCCTGCTGCTTTCCTCGTTAGCCTGAAATATGTTGTTAGTCATGCTGCTGTTAAGCTTGTCTTCAGCATTATCAGTCGCAGCAGATTCATCCACCGCCGCCACCACACTGATGTCATTCACTTCCTGATTGTAACGATTCCTCTACAATTCAGCAGTACTTTCAAGGTCTATTGCTACAAATGTTTAATATGGTTACACGTTGCTTGATCCCACTAACAACTGAAGGATCAAGGTTAGTCTGTATATTGAATATTGAGACATTGAATTCTTGGAGTCTATTATGATAATCAAATATTATGTTTGTGAATATCCTTTTAAATCAATTTTCTTTTTTTTTACTTGTGTATCTGATGTTATGCACCCCATTTGTGGCTGAATGACGAGGCAATTGTTTTTTTAAGTGAGGTATTTCCACCCCTTTGAGTCACTAGAGGTCAGGCTTGCTAACGAAGTGCTAAAACGTTGCAGTGCAGAATCACTGATTTAACATTTGATCACAAAGAGAATAGGATTCTCACACTGCCTCATAGTTGAAGTCTTCGTCTTCGATGTCTTCGATGTCTCATCTTTTCTCCTAAATGCCATTTATAAAAAAGATGCTCAAAAAGAAACACGCAGTCGTTTTTATTCCAAAGGATGTTCGCTCCATTTTCTTTTCTTTGACCAGAGACAGAGCGACCATTTGGGCTAATACCATCTGCCCTGCCCCCAATCCGATAGGTAATAAACAGGACTGTTAATCAGGATTACCGCTGGGCACACAGCGACGCATCATGTGCACAGATGTTGGGCCCCAGCATGAACAAATTGAATCAGAAGAGATTTTTGTAGATGGACTCCAAAACGTGATGAGGTTGGCAGAGCAGGTCGTCAGTTTGTGCAGCACTCGGTGGAGTCAAACTGACGAGAAACAGGAAGGACTTTTTCTCACGCAGGGGTACCACCAGCAAAAAAATACAACCTTATAGTCTTTCGGTGTGAGATCATTTAGATAAAGTACTCTGTTGCTGAGTGAATCTCATTAACTGGGAAATGCTTTTGAATGGGCAAACTGGCTAGGGGTGTATTGCAAGTGAAAAATAATTATCTTTGATTCATGGATGTATGAATTTCATTCATTTCATTTACAGATTATCCTACTGAGAAAGCTACCATGTACTCAACTCTGGGTTTCACTTCTTTGTTCAGGGGATGTGACAAAAAGTGCTGCCAAATGTGCAGTAAAGAACAAAGGCAAATAGCAGTTCACAATTTATTTACTGAATAAATTTGGACAAAACACCAGAATCTGTTACAATACAATCTGAACATCTGAGGCAGATATCCCACCATGCAACACCCCCACCCTCCTCCATGAAATTAAAGGACTAAACAATAGCACCAAATCAGCATCGACTTAAATAGAAGGTAGCTCAGTCTACAGAAACAATAGCGTTTTATTCTTACCGGTAATTGAAAAGCAACTCAGAAACGTAGCAAAGAACAGAATTTTCATGTTTTAACTTTTTCTTGAAAAACAAGCATCCCCCCCCCCCCCGGGTAGGCAGGCTATAGCATTCATGGGGCACATGCCAATGACTAGATAAAAACACAGATTCAAGTAACATTGAGATACAAATAACATGTCCACTGGTACCCATTCGGAGCACGATCGTTTCACAGAACCTACGCAGGCAGTAGAAAACTAACATGAGGTCCTGTCGTGAGCATGTCAAAGCAATACTATGACTGAATATCTTGTATCAAGTTTTGAAAAAAGAAACTACGGAGACCAGGTGTCATGGGATGTCGGGGCACCAGAATACTGGCGCAGAATATATCGTGTATTCTAAAACTTCAGACAGACATTTTCCTTTGTGTCCGCCCAGTGTCAAAATATTGCCTAGATTATACATGGAAAAGGAATCTCTAAAGAAAATCTTGCAATGCAGTTTTAAATATATATATTTATTATATATTTTTTTAATATTTATATATAGCTGTTACAATTTAAATAAACATACTTTCTCCTTTCTACAACAGATGAAGAAATTTAAATAACAGGAAGCTAAATTTTAAAAAGATGGAAAATCTTCTTCCACCCGGCACATCAAGTGCAGAATTCCATGTCTGGAGGGATACCGAGGACAAACTGTTCAAGGATTGGGGTTAAGGGAGCAACGTTAATGCAGCACTAACGGAAAGGGTGGAACAGCCGAAAATTACAACAAAAAGCAAATTAAGATTTGTAAATGTTGTTGACTAATAAATGTGCGGCGACGGAAACAGGGTGGAAATGGGTTAAACGATGAAAATAACAGACAGAAAATAAACAAAATGAAAACAAGGCCGTCAAGAAGCTTAGCGACGATGTCAGAGTCGTCCATAAAACTAAGACAAAACAAAATTTAACCGTTAAACAAAGACGAGGTCAACTACGCTGTTAAAAGAGAAAAGAAGCTTAAGCTGCTGTATTTATAAACCAATGGTCTCAAGTCAGGGATCATCTCATTTATTTCACACAATAACTTGGGGTTGTGATTTCTGACCCTGGGTCTGAAAATTTTGACCAAAAGGTGGGAAAAGAAATGCAAGACAAAATGTACGGTTTAAGTGTTTGTTGATTTTTAATTGCTCATCTTGGTTTCCCCGTGTTCTTATGTCCCTTCATGTTTTCCATAGTGTCAAAAAATGGTGAATGAGTCTACTTTTATGAGCACCACATTAAACCAAACGGATCCAAAAAAAAAAAAAAAAAAAAAAAAGAACATTTGCTACATCGTTCGCGAGTTGCATTTCTGGCGGCACCATCCCGGAACGGGATGGGCACCACCAGCTGATCTATAGATGCCATTTGTCATGCCAGGCTTAGGGTT
Organism: Brachionichthys hirsutus; assembly: GCF_040956055.1. Taxonomy (NCBI): domain Eukaryota; kingdom Metazoa; phylum Chordata; class Actinopteri; order Lophiiformes; family Brachionichthyidae; genus Brachionichthys; species Brachionichthys hirsutus. The sequence goes on along the minus strand of NC_090916.1, from coordinate 4,503,429 downwards.
TTCCATGAAATGGTGGAAAAGGAAACAAGATGGAAACACCTTTATTATGGAGGGACAAATGTTCACCTATTAATCTCTAAACTACTGTTTTTTTGGTGCCGCTGCGAGCGCGGCGAGCCAAACTGCGGAGGAGGAGTTCATTTGTGCTCGGTGTTAGCTCAGCTGAAGAGCTGCTCCAGCTCCTCTTCCATGTTCACCTCGGGCACCAACTGCTCCTGCTCTCTCTCGCCTTTGCCATGCGCTGCAGCGCCCCCGAGAGGCCCGGAGGACGTAAACCAGGGGTGCTCCAGAATCTCCCGAGAGGTAAGGCGCTCTGCGGGTTCCCGGCGGAGGATGGAGCGGATCAGGCACTTGGCCTTGGGCGTGAGCGTCTCCGGGATGTTGAAGTGGCCCCTGCGGATTTTGCTGAACAGAGAGCTGGGCTCAACGTCATGGAAAGGATAGCGCCCCACGAGGATGGTATAAAGCATGACGCCCAGACTCCAGACATCAGCTGCTTTCCCCGAATAGCTTCCGCCGGCATTGAGGATCTCCGGACTGACATAGGCTGGGCAGCCATGTTTGTCTGACAGGGAGTCATCGTGACCATCCAGGATGTAGGTGTCCTCGAGACTCTTCAGCTTCACGAGGCTCCTGAAAACACACAAAACAAACAAGTTGAGCACGACGATGCATAATGAAAGATTCAATAATAAGAGCACTAACAACTGAAAATTGCCATCATAGTCTCCCGGCTTGGACGCCAACTAACAAAAACTGGGATACGAAAGACACTCAAGTGGGGCAATTTGCTCTGATGGATACGCCAAGTGTTTTAGATCCATCGCTTTTGGATATCAGAGGAAGCAGAGCGCATAACGCTCTAGGATTAAGTTTGACATTTCCGTTCACTTGGATAAAAGCCCAGCCAAAACGCCTCGACGTGCAAATAGGCTTTCTGAAAGACCTAGACAATTTAAAGTAACAATTATGGGTGACTGATCATCTCGGGTTTCAAGCATTTGACTTCTTGGCATTACGGACAAGGCGCTGTTGATTTATTTTACTCAGGGCTCTTTCCTCTCAAAGTAGCATCTCGCTAACCCCCCTGCAACAACAGCTACGATAGCCTTGAGTGCTGATAATAATGACTGGCTTTTCAGAGGCATTGTCGCTAAAGAATTTTAAGAGGCTCTCGCAGCAAATATTTTCCACGTGCATGGTAAGAGACTCTTGTCTATGTGAAAGCGCTGCCATCTGCGCGTGAGGTCCGTGAGATACGACGCACGATGCAAATTAACTCGCGTGATCGTGTCTACTGGGATCCGCTTGGGAAAAGGGAACCGAGAACCATTGTTCCTCTACACGAAGTAAAGCGTGCTTTTATTTTAATAGCACATCAGCTCATTTAGAGGAGGTACAAACCTGCAATTACAGCTCAGAGGCTTTAGAAAAACAAAGCAACAGAAAGAAATTGACCCATTTTAATAGCAGTGCATTGTCTTCATACGTGATTTAAGGGACGCAACATATTCTTCTCCTAAAGCGTCTCATGAACTTAATAAAAGGACAGCGAGATGGAGCCTGTTTAAGTAGCTGTGTTGAATTCAATGACACTAAACTTCGACCTATGCCCTTTAAACAAGCTAATTTTGGGACGAGGGGTAAAAGCAGTTTGACGAAACTGGGTCAGGTTGCTAAAACTAGAAGTAGAAGCCTGCTCAGGTATAAAGTTTTGTGTGGTCTTCTTATTACAATCCTCGGTAGGGAGCAGGGCAGATTTCTGAGACGCAATCTAACACACATTTATCGTTTTCTCTTTGTACGGAGTCAGGAGAACCGAATAAGCTGTACATGCATTCACAATAGCTCCAAAGCAAATGCGGCTGAAGACTGTCTGTGCTATCACTCTTAAAATTCACCCCACATTAATCATTTAATGGGGAGGAGGGGGGGGGCAGTCTGTTGTGGCATTCAAGGTCACTGGAGCTGAACTGAATATATGAGACAGCTCAACTTCCCTTTTCCACAGTTCGCGCCAAAGAATGACATCACACTTTCAGATATGAGACTGGAGGTGCAGCCTGTGCTCGTGCCATCAGTGTCTGATAAGAACGTGCTCCGAAGCCGTTTCCCTGGGAAACGAGAACAAGAGCTAAATGTTTTGGGCGTCGACTTTGACGGTATAAAAATTTTAAACGGTATAAATATTGACTGATAAAAGCCGAGCTACTGTAGCGAAAGACACCAGGATTTGCGTGCGTGTAGTTTTGCAATGTTGCCACCAGGGGCCAGTAAACTTGTGCCGTTTGAAGTGTGATTTCACAAATCTCATCTACAAAAGTGCACTAGTGGCAAAAGCATCCCTTGATAGTCGTCATGCGATTATCGCTGGCAGCGTTTCGGTGCCTGCCTTCCACTGCTGGAATAACTGCACTGAAACCCCTTTCGCATTATGTGCCGTGTACAGAGCATGCGCCGCATCCACCGCTAAATCTAGAGCACAAAAATAGCTCGAGGAGACATAAAGGGATTATGTTTCCTGCAATCTGCATATCTCAGCGAGGCCCGTCTGCCTCGCATGGCATCAGTTCATACCATCCCCGATCCAAGCGGAGACGCATACACGTCTTCTCTTCTCTGTGCATACGTTCAAAACCAATGACAGTCAGAGGCGCGTTTCTGCAGAACTCACCTGTCTTCGTTCTTGAAGACAAACTTCCTCAGTTTGAGGTCGCGGAGGACCAGTCCGTTGTCATGGCAATGTGCCACGGCCGAGGCTATCTGATAGAAGAGTCTGGCAGCTTCGTCCTCCCGCAACTTCTTGCAGGTGCGAACAAAAGAGTGCATGTCTCCATAGCTTCTCTCAAAGAACACATAGGCTCGAGTCTCCCCGAGCAGGATCTCCAGGATTTGGTTGATATGCTGGTGCTGGCCCAGGGCAAAGTAGGCCGCCAGTGATTCCTGGTATCGGGAAATGTCAAACACCTGCAATCATAAGTAAAGACAGCATTTACATTTACGGTCCACACTTTAACTTAATGGAAAAGTGAAAGCTTTGTAAATTTGGAATTTCGACCTTCAATACTGGTAATAAAAAGGAAACTTGATACTTCTTGATAAGAGGAGAAGAAAGGTGTATGCAAACATAAAACTATTTTCTTTTGTATTATACAAGTTGAATTGTACCATGCCGACATGTAACAACGATTTATTTTATCGTTATGTTGTCCTCTGTGCAGCCTTGGACTGAAAACCTAATTGTGCACCTGTTTTTTATATCTTTGGTATTCATAAGATCCAGCACTGCTGTGGATACTGTATAGTATTATAAGCATGGTATTTAAAAGTACAAACAATTAAACATGCATTTGACAACCTTGAAGCATTGCGATAAGTAACAGTATTGCAGCGCTTGGTTTGCAGTATCTCTTTTGTTTCCATAGTAACACCCCCCCCCCCCATAGTCTTTTGACGAGAGCATTCCAGGTGAGAGGGCTTCTCTACTCAGTCGGCAACTGACATGTGGGCATATTACAACGTCTTCAAAAAGGATATAATCCTACTAATATGCAGTACAAACGCTCAACACGATTATGAATATGCACCATTTCTTTCAACCAAGGGCTGATTGACACTACTGGAGACTTTGCATTGTGCAAGAGGCAAACCGCGGTGAAGCGAGAATGTCCCAGAGAGGAGTGCGCGCTGGTTTACTCACTCCTTTGTCAACGTTACATCATGCAATCCAAAACCAAGCGGCTCGACCCATTCACTTTTTCCATTAGCCTGCTCTGCCAAGATCTCTATTTACATTTCAAGCGACTATAACAAAGCCGTGCGGTGTGGGGTCGCTGCAAAGAACATCAGTAACGCATGTGCATTTTAAATAAGTAAAAAAAAAAAAAAACATTCTCATGCAGGGGAAAGTGAGGAGCGTGCACGAATGATGTCTGCCTGTTAAAATCGACGTTGAAGAACAGAAAAGGTAATTCTGTGGTTGGAGACGTCGCCCGTATTTGTCTACTAACCTTGCACACCAGCTCTTCTCCGCTGTGCAGGTGGGCGGCTCTGAAAACGTGGTCTCCCTCCAGTGGTTCCAACAAAAGGTAGTCCCCGATGCGGGAGATGCAGTGCGAGGAGTCCGGGGTCTCCGGCGGGCTGGGGGAGCCGAGGTTGGGACTGAAACTCTGGTGCGACTCTGTAGTCCTCAAGCAGGATAACTCTTCGAAATCGTGCGATTTGTGCCGCGATCTCCCATAACGTGAAATGTTAATCGGATTTGACCTCTGTAAGTTCATGAGGAATAAGTGCGATAACTCCACAAGAGCTGGTTGACCTTCCTCGGCTTTGTTCTCCTCCTCCTCCTCCTCGATTATGGCCACACTCTGTTCGATCTCACAAATACTTAAATATAAGTAAACTATACGTATAATAAAAAAAAAATTAAGTTGGGGGGGAGAAAAAGGGATGCAACTGAAGCTTTTTGGTGGTAGACTTAACACAAGCTGGCTCGTTTTGTCCCCCCCCCACCCCCCCCTAGAGTTCAACTGTTCATTTGTCTCCCTTTGTTTTCCATTCAAGAGGTGAAGCGAGGCTAAAGCGACCGAGCTGCTGCTCCAAGGCGACTGAAACACCGTTGCACAAGACCCGCTTTAATTTCATTAACGTTAATTGTGCCGGTGAGCGCAAGAAAAAAAGCGTAACCAAAAAGTCAGCTTTACGACGATGAATGAAGAAGTGCTATTTTAAATCCGCAGCTCGTTTTGTTCGCTCAATCTCGCCGGTTAATAGTTTGGCACGTTTCATAAAACGAAAAACAAACAAACAATTTGTTGGATACCGCTTAAAATATAACAAAAGCAACTTAAACAAAAGCAAGTTTTTTTTTTTTTTTTGTTTTTTTTGCTGCTAGCTAATCGACGAACGATGGCTAGCAGGTGCGGAGCTAACTAGTTAGCTCGCTTCCTCGGCTAACTAGTACCAGGTCAGCGCACGGCCTTGTTCCTATGGATCATATCCGCGCACGGTGACCGTCATCTACCGCATGAGGAGAAAACTCCATCCGGAAAAAAAGCTGCCGCAGCTCGCGTTGCGTGCGGAGAGTCGACGTCCTCTCGTTCTCTCGGTCTGGTCCAATGGAAGGAAGGAAAGTGTCGTCCTGGTCGTGGGTCTGCTTCGGAAGGAAGGAAGGAAGGAAGGGACCGGCTGGCCGACTTTCCCAGGCCTATCCCCGGATTCAGCAGGACATCCTCTCTCTCTCTCTCTCCCGCGGTGCTGCTGCGTGGCTGGGGAGTCTAGTCCATTCAGTGCGGAGGGGAGCCCGGTGGAGCTGCACACTCACTGCGCCTGCACGACGAGCGGAGGGGCTTCTACGCACGCACGCGCGCACACGTGAACATGCCCCCCCCGTGACGTCAATCCCAGAACGAAACCCTATTGGCTCTCGACCTGAGTTCTAATGTGGCTGCAGTCATGTGAGGGACATGTAGTGTGACTACACCTCCAGAAGTCTAAATGCGTCGCACGCTGGGGGGGGGGGTATAGCTACTGTACGTACTGTGTTACTAAAGTGTTTCCTCCTGAAGTGTCATTCCAGACAGACTTTATTTATTGAAACGTGAAATAGCCAGCATGCTGCAGATGCACCTTCCTTATCAATGCTGTATTGAATGCACACATTTCCCGTCAATCTTAAAAATGAATTCAATAAAAATAGGCTATGATGAAAATACTGTACAAAAATGAAATACCGTATGAGCAAAAAAGTGTGGGTGTTAGAACGGTTAATTAATTACGTGATTAGATATTTGAAATGTCTTCTTTTTCCACAAGGTATTTCTTCTGGAATTCTGCCTCTGCAATCATTACAAAGTAAAGGATGGAAGAGGTTTGTTATTCATCGTTATTCCCAGATTACCAGAGGGTGTGACAGCAGGATTGTGAAATTCCAAATCGGGGGCAGTAAATGGAATGCTTGCAGCTGCAAGACACTGAGAGAAGTGTTCAATTTAACCTTTATTCCCCTGTTTACAGGCAGTAGTGGTGCATACACACACACACACACAAACATGCACTATTCTAAATGTGCCTCTCGCACTGTGGCTGCCTGAATAAACCCCCGCAACATGGAAATGCAATTTTTACACTGAAGCCTCTCATCTCAGAAATGGTGGCTCACGGTTGCAGAATGTGGCTGCACCCACAAGATGTTTCCAGTCTTCAAGCTTATGTGTATGTATGTTTCTGGTTTCTGTGATCTGAGCTCTGCGAGCCCAACGCTTTATTCTTTGTTTTAACACTGGGTCATCTTTCATATACACAACAGGTCTGCCATTGTCCCACATACTCAGCTGCCGCCACGCCGCTGAACTAACAAATTATTACAGCACGTCACAAATAAACAGCGATACATGTCACCATGGTAAATTTCTGATTTATGACAGTACATCTCTCTGCATTTGTGCATTGCTCTAAATCCAAACAGGGATTTTTCTTAAGCCTAAAGCACAGCTGTGCATAAATCAGAATAATGATAATCTCCAAAGATTCCCTTTGCCCTCGTTTCATGATACAATGAATGACTCATTTTCAGTGGTGAGCAGTACTTGAGAAAATCCATCGAGGCTCATCTGCTCTCAAGACACGTCTGCATGCTGTGGAGTAGCAGCAGGCTGGCCCCGGCATTGCCTTCCAGTGGGATTTTATGACTGTGTGTGCCCCCCAGGAGCAACAGGCCCTGGAAGGCTGTGGAGGTCAATAAGGATGAGTGAGCATCTCTGACTTTCCATAATAATGTTCAGACGTGACCAACTTCCTAATACGTCATGTTACTTTGCAGATGATAATTTAAGTTCAGTTAATGTCAGTTCAGCAAAAAATAAAAGTGAAATGCATTGGAATGTATCCAAACACTAAACTTTCACTTTTACTTAGCACCGTCATTGGCAGCTTGCGTTGACAACAGCAGGAATCAGCCGTGTCTCGTCCCAAACCTCAGGGGTTACTTCCGCTGAGCAACTTGATCGTGCTCGAAAAATTTGATTCAAATGCATAAAAAAGGGAAAAAGATCATTTGGCGAGAGGAGAGGAGAGGATGTGTGGGAGAGCGAGGTGGGAGGACAGATGAGGGGAGAGTGAATGGAAAGATGGAGAGATGAAAGTGACAGAAAGTATTTTCCTCCCTAAAGTTGTGTCTGGAAGTTGCACACACGACAAATGCCTTAATATGTAATTGCACAGAAATATGTGGGAGTAAAGGGCACTAAATAAAGGCAACGAAAAGAGAAGATGACAAAAATGGAAACCACGCTCAGTCATAATGAAAGCAACATCAACGCAATAGCAGAGGCGTTGTCAGTTCCTTTTTGACCAAACATCCTGCACGCTTGGATCCTGCAGGCCTATTTTTACATTTACTGCTGAGAATTATACAAATTCCCTGGACACTCGTTCGTTTTATTACCTACGGTGCATGCGTTGGTGCAGGGCAACAGCTGCAATACCCTTCAATTTCAAGTTTAAAAAAAAAGAGGTTATTTTTGGGAATGGCTACATGTGCCACATTCTGCTTTTCTGGAAGTTGTGTTTTCAACCAGGAGAATAAGAGCCAGAGATCTGGGGCGCGGGGAGGCGAAAACCCTAACCCTTATCACACAATAAAATGTAGTGTGATTATATATGTAAGCTTGTTTTTAGATCTATTCATTGATTAAATGTGATACAAAAGCCCTACTCCCATTGGTATTTATGGTAGAGCGTGGTATTAAAGTCTAATTGTCCCTCATAAATGGATGCATAGCAGCGGCGTGATCTCCAGAAATCAAGACAACAAGACAATCAATGCTCTGTTATGCAATGAGTGACGCACACTCTTTATCCTCAAGGCAAGATGAATGTCAAGGGAATCTCAGATTTGTAGAATAAAGAAAAAACAATGCATGCTGATCATCCTAAATTGTTCTGAATAGTGTAATCTGGATTTGTAATCCTTTCACAGTACAGAAAGTTGAAACTGAAGGACAGAATTACTTGAGAATTTGTCAGGTCAACATCGGGGTAAACCCACGGGAATAACTGCACATATTTAAATAAACACAGTTCATGTCTTGCTACATTAGACATTAAAATAAAAATGTCCTGCACTGACAAACTCAGGATGCACTGCCTGTTTTTTCTGGGAGACGTCCCCCCCCCCCCTGATTTCTCCTTTATGGCGACAGGAAGTGTGAGTGGTTGTGAGTGGCAGGTCACGCAGACGAGACCTCCTCTATGTGGAGAGGAAGGATCTTGGCTCGAGGGGGCGAAAGGATTGGCGTCATTGGTTTGGATCGTTCCTTCATGAAGTCAGATCACCAAGTGAGGACGTTGTCACCGGACGGGGGGGGGGGGGGGGGTGACTCACTGTCAAAGTGGGGAGGTTAATAATAGTTATGTATTAGAGCTGCAGAAGTGGACTCGCACATGCTTTAGTAGATCGAGTATTCCGAGTGGAGCCACTGCGCAGAAAAATGCGTACTCTTATTAATATGATTATGGATTTATTGGCACAAGCATGAATGAAAATGGCCTCCAGCTAAATTACTGATAGCTTGAAAGACATTAGATTATTATAGTATATAATATGCATGCATGCATACAATATGCGTGCACTGTGTAATATATGGTGAAAGACTACAAAATGGAAGGGCATGTCAGCAAATATGTCCAATTTACATTTTCTCTCTGCTCTTTTTGACAGCTCATGCTGCCTTCCATGTGTAAGAGTTATTTTGAGACACTGAGAGACACCTTGGAGCTGCCCAAGGCGTCCCAGGGAAAGAAAAAAGAGAGATTTATTCAAATGTCCAAATACTTCACATTTTGGAGAGATAGAATTATTTGACAATGCCCTGTTAAAGGAAGGGTAATTGATTCTCAGACTAGCTCTGATTATATTCACGTAGGTTCCTGCCCGACAGCTGGTTGGACCGCAGCACTCATCTGGAGAGATAAGAATCATTACTCAGAGTTCCATCAAGTGATCTTTGGAGTTTTAGAAACTCTTAGCGGACTTCAAAAAGCACCCGATGACTCAGTAGTTATCACTGTTGCCTCTGGACAAAGAGTGTCTTGAGTTCAATTCGTATGTAGGTTTCCACACATGGTCCAAAGACCAGCAGCGTTTACGGCAATACGGACTTCAAACATTGTGACACTGAGAATTGCAAATTTGCTTGGTGTTGCTGTACGAACCAATAGAGCACGGAAGAAAATTACATCACCTGAACTATTACCTAAGATTGGGACCCTGTTTCACATTAAACATTTCGATTTAACGCTTTGAAGAGTCCAGTTTGTATTTTTTTTCTTTTATTTGTGCTTTTACAGCTTGTGCTTTTTCTTTATTCTACTTCTGTCTGAATCTAAATTTAGACTTTAAATGTAGTACATGCAAAATGGACATTGTAGGTTCACCTTGACCTTTATTACCCACACAAATGCACCAATGTGCGTGCAAAAATAGTACTGGTGAAAACTATGTGGAATATTTCAACATACTTTATGAAATGTTTGTGAGACTTTAAAATTATAGTAAGTAGCTAATAATTTTAAATTGCTGAGTGTTTCTTGTTTTGAAATGATGACGAAAAGATTATGATACATGGTTACGATTGAAACGGTGGGAGGATAATTGGTAAACAGGCAATCCAGAGCTGAATCTGAACCAACTTGTACACTGCAAGCACTGTGTGTTCCCTGTATCACACACACACACACACAACACTTTATTCTGAGCAGTCCTTTCTGACTTCCAAAGTTTTGTTTTTGGCCCACTGGACTTTGATAAATTGTCCTGCACTCTTGCAGCGAAGAATTCAGTGACATTTGTGGACAAAGTCCTCGGGGTGTTTGGTGTGGTATATCACACACTATAAAGCAACAACATATAACACAGTCCATCGTCAAAGCTGACTTCATATTGGCGATGTTTTATTGGTCTTATTTTAATGATGTCCAATTCCTGCACCAATCATAAAATAGCATGTGACACAAAGAAACGCTGTTCAGTGTAGGCCGCATAGAATGTCCGACCGCTAGCGTAAAGACTTGAACGGAACAATGGCTGAAAATTCTCAGCAAAATAAATGCCGCATCTGTGCAGGCAGCCATTATTTTGAATGTGACCAAATATCTGTCGCAACGAGGGGATGTTCACACATGAAAGGCGCCTCGAATCTCCTCCTCAGCCAGTCAGAAAAACTAGGAAATGACGAGAGCACACTGTCCTCGTCTGGCCCCTGCATGAGCACACACACACACACAGAGATACACGCACACACTGTAATTCTCACAACATTCAAGCTGCTGCCATGGCAACCTGCCTTCATCCCCTAGAGAAAATTGTACATGACGCAAACATAAATACAAATATGGGAGACAACACAAACACACACAGAAATACACTGAAGGGAATCCGTGCTCTAATCTCATGGGAGGGAAAATTGCTGCTCATTTCGTGAGTGACTTCGTGCCAAAAGGTGCGTTTCATGCCTGCTTAGAAAGGACCATTATGGCAAGGAGTCATAATTCACATTTATTTTGCTCCAGCATGCATCATGATGCAGTCACAGCGCTCCATCATGGACCGCTGATGGCTTGCTGCCACTTCCATCATCTAAAGTGAATTACCACCTGATTTGACGTGCGACAGTGTCTCTCGTGTTTTTATCTTGATGAGGTGGAACAGCCTCGGAATGAGCTTTTTCACCATGCAGAACTGAAATCTATACAAATGAAATTCAGTCATGCGAAGCTGCAGCATCTCCTCTTTCCAATTTTTTGTGGAATAATGACAACGTAATTACATCCATGCTATTATTGCACTGAACAATCAGGCGAGTGGAGCCACAACACGTGCAGCAGAATCTGAGGCGGGGACGCTGCGGCGACGCAGATGTTGATGAAGACATCACTCGCTGCTGCACTTCATCACTTCAGCCCAACTTCCTGCCCGTGGATCTGCTGTGTCTCATCTGACAAGCCTGCTCTCGCGGTTTGTGGCTGCCAGACGCTGGCAGCCGTAGACACACACACACGGATACACAAAGGAGGAAGGTGGCTTTAAGTTCTTACTTCTGTGCAATCACTCGTTATACTGCGGTTTTCACACGTCCCCTCGGCGAGGACAGCGGGAACAAGTGCTGCATGACAATCAGTTCAAACACACAAAGCGCCCTCCCTGTTTGCCCTCAGCATTGCCTTACAGGAAACTCAAAATAGACAAAATTGTAAAGTGAAATGAGGATGGAGGAGTCACTGAAAACTATAGGAAGAAACTAGTCCGTGCTGGATTGAGGGCAGCAGATATGAAATGCATCACAGTTACGCGATGGGAGTCACATCATGAATTCCGGCTTCCCATAGAGATTTCAGAGATGGTCTGGGATGTTTGCTGCACTCCTTTGAATGTGGCATGTTTGCATATTTTGATGACGCGCGGCTATTGAGGTAATAATTGAATTTTGTATTTAAAGGCCTTTGCCTCCGGTGAAACAGCCTCAATCCAGACAGATAAAAATAATTTTAAAAAAAACAGTCGCAACGAGGCAAGAAAGAGGGAGAAATACGATACGTATATGATTCATGTCACAATAAACAATATTAGTAGCATCGGCTGTGACAGTAATGATCTATTCTGACAACCATTACTATAAATCTTCTTATTCTTTGAGAGGTCCTCTAACTCATTTTGAGTCCAGTCTTTAGTATGGCACAACAGATCATAAGAAAACAGGGGGGTGGGGGGGCTGTAGGTGAGTGGAGTATTATGGGTATCAGACCTTTGAAATATTGCACCGATTGCATCTTCGCTGTTGTTTTTGTTCTCCCGAGAGGAAGACTCCCTCTTCAGCATCACACCTCAGATGAGGCGATAACGATGAGAACAACTCTGGTCCCAGTTTCTCATTGAGTCTCCTCCACCGTCCCGTTCTGCTGATTCCGAGGGTCCGTTCTTTATTGCTGACCTCACAGATGCGTGCGGGCAGTTTTGCCTACTTGCATTCCCAGGTTCCTTTGTTTTCAGGACATCATTTCATGTCCCCATTACGGGTCATCAGTAACAATAAACGCCGCCTCGGCACTAAAACCCATTCTACGGAAATGATGCATTCACCAAGCAACAAACAGCCTCAGATTCAAACCCATCTATATTTTCATTTGATATCATTTTCTCCTAAAATGTAATAACTCTCCCTCACTTTCATTATACTCACCCACACGCAAACTCCCACACACACACACACACACAAACACAGATGCAAATAACACAAGTATGATGTAATCATTGCAGCCTTGGAAAATTCTGGCAATTTCCTGCAGAGAAACGACCTGCAAATGAGACCCTCTGTTGTGACATAATTAAAGCAATAACTAACTAGAATGGCATTCAGTGGAGCGCATACTTCCACCAAGGCCCAGCCGTCCCCTTTAATTCATCCAAAATGTTGAAACCCATCTGAGTTCTTATTATCTCAGCTACACATCGGGGGGTAGTTGTGGGTTTTTTAGCCCCATTTGTTACAGAGCAGCAACTGGGAAACGAGAGATCAGAATATTTATTTGGCTCCACACCCAGGTGCGCTCACAGTATAAAGTTCATATATAGGTTTATATATAAATGGTATTAAATTTAATTACAAAAAATAATAATACAACAGTGATGAATGCGTAAAAAAGGTTATAAATCTCAGGCCTGTTATTATCCAAGGTTCTTTAGGAGTCAGCAAGAGCCGTGACAGAAAAAGGAGTCACGCAGTGTGCAGGTTTGAAGGTCAGTCGACTCGTATCGCACTCGATCATCAGTTGACCCAACGCTGAAGCTTCAACCCCTCTACACGAAGACTAAAGTTTGATGCAGCTCACAGGGAGGACGACATATTCAATAAAAGGAAGAACATCAAGCTTGAGAATGAGAACAGACATCCAAAATGGAACAGCTGAATAACATCACCCCGGCGTCTACGGAGAATGAACCGTTGCTGTTGCACAATGAAAACCAGCAAACCTCTGCGCAACTGGAAGCAGAAAAGGAACATCTGCATTCAATCCTGTTCACCAACACACAGCCCTTCCACTGGGACTTCGGCACTGAACGCACGCTGCAGTCTTCACGCCGCTTCCACTTATCCCAGGAAACAGAGAATCAGGAAGACGCTTGCCTGAATGCGGAAAACCGCTGCACCAACATGAGTGCATTGACTGTCATCCCGGGATCGAGTGTGTTTGAGGAGGGTCAGACGTGATTCACTGGAGAGCATCCGAAGCAAAACAACGCCGTTGCCCTCCTGGGACAAAGACACAAACACAACAGGACTCCATACCTTCTATCTATACCCTGAGAAGCGTCGGATGGACGGATGTGTGAAACAACTGGGATGATATTGATAGACGCCGCTACCTTAGATTAAAGCACTCACATAATCCTAAATGTTTAACGTAATTTGGTGCCTTTGATTTAAGATTCTTCTGGATGTCCTGTTTTTTGAGTGATGCAATTCACACGTTTATCATGCAAACTGAACAACATGAGCACAGCTTGCTGTCCGAAGAACTTCAAACTGCGCAAAGCAAAGCCTGAGAGAGAGAGAGAGGAAATAAAAAAAGCCTGAATCTGTTAATTTGTCTTCATCTGCACCAACATTAAAAAGCCATTTTCACCAGGTTCCATGGAAATATTTTCACCTGCCTTTTAAGCTCCGTGGTCAAAGTAATACAAACGCAGGATATCTGTCTTTATCTGACGTAATACAATGAAGTACAAACATCATGGTCACATTCCCCCCTGACCGGTGTCATCATCACCATCCTGTGCTGATGACCCGCTGGGTTTTTAAATGAGTCAAGGATAGCACATTTCTGAGAAACAAAAGGCAATCATTGCTGAAGGGCATGCGACTGTAAAGAATCATTAAGCCAATTTCAGACATTTTAACTCCCACACAACGGCAGGAGACTGTGAGACCGATGCCATTTATTATGAAGCACAATGACAAGGAATGTTCACAAGGATCATGATGATGACAGTATCTATGCCCCTGCTGCTCTTAGCAGATGATTATTAAGATGATGATGCTAATAGCGATCACTGGAAAGAGATGAGATGAGCTCAGACATGTGATGCTTTAAAACAAAAACAAATCCCACACAGTTTGATAGCAATGCTTTTAGTGTCTAATATTCTTCTCTGAAAAGTGTCCTTCTGTGCTCAATTTCCGTATCAGATGTTTGCAGCAGCAGCAGCAGCACACGTCCTCAGCCTGTCAGAGATGCTGCTGTTCAAATTACTTTTGGGATGTAGTTTGGATATGGTGTATTATTGCTCTGAAATGTGGCCCCTACATTATATGGAATCCAACAGATGGCTTTCTACAACCGGCGCAATATGTTGAGGCGACCTCTCTGACTCCAGATGCAATAACTGTCACACAAATGAGGGAGCGAACTGAAAAGCAATCTCCTCAGACAGCGATAACGTCTCACTTTGGAGCCGCAGAAAACACAGAATTGGGAATGAAAGAAAATAGCAAACATTATAAGGCAATGGATGCGTAATACGTTTTCACTTTGTATCGATTTGAACCGATCAGAGCATGAGACAATGCACACAGCGTGCATAACAACCATATGCGCGGAAAATATCTCAGGCTTCGGATTTATTGAGGAGCGCAGCAGAAAGAGTAGCCAGTGAGACAATACGTGTAAATTCAGTATTAAAGGATGCCCCATACTTTTGTTGAATATGTGAATCTGTTATTATTTCCTAAGATGGCACATTTTTATTGGTATTGTTAAATGTCGATGAATTATGTACTAAGGACTTTTAACGGAAACAAGATTGCAAGGGCTTTTTTGAAATGTTCCTCTTATAGGCAGGATGTTTGACTGCACTTGTACTGTAATACATGCTACTGTTTGACTGTACTTGTACTCTAACATTCTACCTAATAAATATATTCATCAAAGGAGGATGCGAGAGATCAGTGGTGAACTGCTAATAAGTACTCCCCGAATAACTAATATGAATAACTATATAATAACAACGTGCTACTTGATGAGAAAAAGATTCTGAGTAATGATAGATAGATATCTGCAAATCAGTCTGATCCCGATTGTCGGATCGCTGGGATGAGCAATTAGCAATTGATTTTCATTGTTAAACATTCATTGTAATATTTTGTGAGAAGACAAAATCACAGGAACAAGAGGGAGAGGACTTAGTTCTTAGTTTGTGAAGCAAATAATTCTAAAAACACTTGCTGACAACAATGCAAATCAGTGCCTCTTATGGGTCTTGTGTTACTCTGCCAGCTGCTGCTTAAGCAACTCGGGGTTCAGTACCTTGCTCAAGGACACGGGGGGGCTGGGTATCAAACCCCCAGCCTTCTGATGAGAAGAAAACCACTCTTACCATCTGAGCCCATGGTAATACATCCTGCTAATAGAAGATGATGAAGCACTGAAATCGTGTTGAACAGCCACTGATTTCCTTCCAAAAAAAGTATTTGTTTTAATGCTTGGCTAATCTGTAATTGTTATTTAATTTATGCCGACTTGCATATTTAACATCAGTTTCTGCTCAAACTTTGACTGAGGTTTTCTGCAGCGGAAGACAAGCTCTGTTCCATTGTGGAAAAACTAATAGGCTCCCTCCACGCCCCCCCCCCCCCCCCCCCTCTCCTGTCTCTGTGTTACAATGAATCTGACACAGACTTCTAGAGGAATGAATGGCTGCCGCTTGCTGACTGCTCTTCTCCCACGTGGCCCACTGCCAGAGCTCTAATTTAAGCTCCAGACCTTCTGCTGGGAGAGGGGGGAGTGTCGAGGAAGCCTATCCCAGGCAGAGGTGCAGCAGCAGGGGGGGGGGGGGGGGGGGGGGGGTGCTGGGCCTTGCTCCCTTGAGTGGAACTGATGGCTGTTAAACTCATCAATGGGATGAGTCATCTGAGGCAGCCAGCCGCCTCATTCCTCCCGGTCTGCCTGCTGAAGAGGAGGAGGGTTAAAATGCTCAGTTACGAGCTGCCCTTTCTGGTGGTTCATGTCTTTCAGAGCGCAAATAAAGACGTGCAACTTCCAGCATGCACTAAAACTTGAATTCATCCTGGCATGTGCCTTGTGTAGATGGTCCACTAGAGCCAGGAACACACGCCTGAATTCACACACATTCATGCATGCTCTGCAATGCGTGTTCAAAAGCTGTTTAACAACTATTTCCATATCCGTCTAATTCTCAAAAGGTCAGAAGCTTTTAGGCAGCCAGCAGTGGGCTGATGGCAGTTGGCTGATTCCATTTGGGCTAGTTTCAGTTTCAAAGCCTCCCACCTTCCTGTCTCATAATCACTCCTACAGATTTTCAAATCAATTCGGGCCCCAGCTCAGACAGATGACTTCTGCTCAACTGTAAATTTCCATGCCAAGAAAAAAAACATTCACTGCAACCTTAAAAAGGATGTTTGGTGTTCACATGATATTCCACGATTTCCTGCAATGACTGTGTATTCCCAATGTGAACTCCACATTGCTATTTGGGTCCAACATTTCCATTCCTTCAGCAGAAAGCAGCAGCTCTCCTTCTCATCTCCACAAGCAATGGATCTGGGCGGTGACCGGTCTTTAAATTCTGCGGGCTTCCCCGGCTGCTTAGCCCGCTGCCAAGTGTTGTGCGATAGCATCGGGTCGAGGTGGATACTAACTAGCAAGACGGAATACAATGTGCAAATGTCTTATCACATTCATTTCCATGTAGACATCCTGCTTATCAAGCCACCGCAACCACAAACGCATCCCAGTGCTGTTACAGGTCATTACGCCCTCTGCATAGCCCCCCTTGGCTGAATGTATCAGCGCGTTTGCCTGCATGTATTTGCACAATCTTGTTGGTGCAACAGGAATGTCAAAGCCCTCATTATCTCCACGGAAATCGTGATTGCTGACCAGGGTTGTGTTGACATGTCAACCCTGTAGTGCGCGATCACACTGCATTGAAGCTCAGAGACTGACGGCAACTGCAGTACTGCGAGATGTAAGGAAGCGCATGTCAAAAGGCTCAAGGAGGATGTGAGAAGGATGCATGAGAGAGAACTGCATGTCGTCTACATGTTGCTATATGTAGCACGATCGCTACAACCATTATCTGAAAGGGAAGATGCCCAACAGACATGTGTTTGTGCTGAAGTCTATTCTCTTCTCTTCTCATTACAGTATGTGCAGTTTCCACTGCTCTCATTAAAGTGGATTCCTTTCGTGGCTGATCTCAATTTAAATGCGCGCGTGCGTGCACACACACACACACACACACACACACACACACAGAGAGAGAATATTCCAGGGCAATCCCAAACTTTGCACGCGAATGGAAAAGGAAATGCTGCAAATAAGATGAGACTATGCACGCAGAGGGGAAAGAACACACACACACACGGTTTTAAATATAAAGCCCAGACCCATAGATCGAGTCCACATTCACAAATGCAGACCCGCAAATGAACACGCAACGCAGGAAGTGCTGTAGTGACTCATTGCCACAATGATTTAGGTTCAGAATGGTAAAGGAGGGCTCATGACTCAGACTTTCCGTTGCGCTTCCCACTCTCCCAGCACAACTTTGCATGTCTGTGTGTGCAGGTGTGTGTGTTTCTGAGTGTTTGTGTTGCGCACAGTATAGCTGCTGATGCTCTTACAACAAATGTGCTTGCTCTGGGGCTTTAGTCACCAAAGTGGATCGCAGAATCTCTCTCTCTCTTTCTCTTTGCACTTTTCCCCTGGCCTACCAAATGTGGTGCGTGCTCCATTTGTGCTCTGCATCAATAAGAGATAGCCGGTGGCGCCCCTGAGCATGGGGCGGGATAAAGCGTCAGAGAGGGTATGGTGGCATATTGCACAGAGCCAGGGGTTTGAAACTAAACTCTTTATCCCCACCCTTGCACGGATTTAGCTTTCGTGCTTTTACCCATCATGTGGCACACTATCTGAACATGAAATGAATTCTCAACCGTGCGCGCGCCACAAGTGACTTCAAAGTACATCTTTGTTTTAGTTGAGGTTCTTGGCTCCGATATCAAACATGGTATTGCTGTAAAGACGGGATTTTCCTTCCTGCTTAATACCTGGAGAGAGCTTCCCGAAATAGAGAGCTAAATCAGGAAAGCCATTGTCTACAGTCAGATGCAATATGAAACCCTAAGCCCTGCCATTTCTGCCTTGCCGATTGATTATTACGCCATAAATAACGGTGCATGCTGCACATTGAGGGTGATGCTGCGTGTTGAACTGTGAGATTAAAATGTCACCTTATACCTACAACCGCCTTCGTCAAAGAAACAAAGCGAGGAAATAATTCAAAGCCCAATTACAGTAAGGTTTATGATTGCGAGTTGTGAGGGATTGCTTTTCCTGGCCCGGATTGCCATGTCACATGGTTTCCTGCCAGTCAGATCACGTGGTATTGCTGCCCCTTACTGGAAAACAGGAAACGCCGGTCTGTGGTGTCTCACATGGCTCACGCGTCTTTCTGAGGATTCAAGTGGGCTCATTTATAATGCATTAATGGACAGGGCCGCAGGAAGGCCTTTCCCCTGATGGGGGGGGGGGGGGGGGGGGGGGGGGGGGTACCAGAACTCATCCATTCATCAAGGAACGATGCAGACTCACAACACACAGACCTATGATGTAGCTGCTTGGCCCAAGTCAGTGGAACAGTGGTGATCAATATTTAAGAAACGCTTGAGATGCAGCTGCAGAGGAAATGTCAAAAAAACACTCTCGCACCTTCATCTTGACTTTCTCTCTGGTTCAGCTATTTTGGACACGCCCAGTCTTAAAAAAAAAAAAAGTCCTGATGTAAATTTGTGCAGTTTTTGCCTCACCCTCTCAGACCCTGAAGCTTTATTTCTAATGTTACGTCTCGTGTTGTGCCGATGATCAGAACATGATGCAAGGCGACGCGGCGAGTGAGAAACATGCGGCTGGTGGTTCGGCTTTCCCCCGGGGAGAGGGACCTCACCTTCATTGTTGCTGATGAAGGCTGACTTCACTAGAGGCGCTGAAACGCTAAGCGCCGTTCCACCCCAGCGAAGATACAAGGCACACAATCCTCTTTAAGTGATAAGCACGTCATGGATGTCGCATTATTTCCCCAGAGAAGCAGCTCGATGGAGAACTTTCAGTGAGGACTGGACTCACACAAAGGATCAAACTGAGGCCTCCTGCTAATCTCCTAAAAAACGAGTACGTGTGAAGTCTCAAAGTGCCGTGAGCTCATGCTAACAGACAGGCTAATTATCACCTTTCCCATTTCACGTTTGTCCCAGTACATCACTGGAATTTAACTACTTAATTTTACCGCTTGCATGTGAATTGCTTCCTGTTCTTGGAACCCATGCCAGATTCCTCCAACTCAGACAGGCAGAGGCAAGTTATGAGCTATAGCCTGTCCCTGGTGGTTAAATAGATTCTACTCGGATAATCGAATCCTATGGATGCTAGAATCATGTGTCTGAGCATGCGTCTGTGTATAAATGTAGGGATTTGATGTGCATTGTGACAATGAATGTCTGGTTTATTTCATTTCCATAAATCATAGTACATCTTTTCCTACCATCAGTCCATTACGCCTCTCTGCAGAGGTGATCCTACGGGTCATGATGAGATGAAATCGGCCAGGACATTTCATTAACAACGTGTTCCCGTCCTGGCATACTCAAACCAAACAAAAAAACCCTGCCCTTTTCAAGAGGAATAGGAATCATGGCCGCCTGATGTGACATTATGTGCATTATGAAGTAAAGGAAATGCTTTATCCCAAAGGGTTCACGCTTGATGTGCGCCCTCATAATGGTGCGATGAATATCCACTGACACACACACACAAGCAGTCAGGTGTACATGAATGCGAACGACTGCACGCAGTCCCCCACATGTATGAAGACCCCCCCTCCCCCTCAAAAAACCTAATTTGTTGTGAATATGAAACTGATTAAATTCAGAGTTTGATCTGCTCTGCATATTTTGTGCTAATTACAGCACTGGCAGAAATGACTCCTTTGCGTATTCGAAAGAAAAAGAATAAGAGAGCGAGAGCGTGAAACACAAAGAGGGAGAAAAGACAAAGAGGAGATTACACGCTGTTGGCCTCCGTAATAAGATCGTCATCAAATATCCCAACCAACCTCAATGCCTCACTGCTGTGTTTGAAGATTGTGTTTCCATTTGGGCCGGCCGGGGTGGATTGATTAAGCACTTTTTAATCAGTGCCTCAGTGAATAATTCACCCTTCTAAAGTCTTCTGAAGAACTGACACGACACATTTTTAAATTTATGCGGTCTCAGTTCCTCTGCTTTCAGTATTTATCACAGACAGACAGCTAAACGGGTTAGACTTGTGCACTGTTGCAGCGCTGCATTGCAGTAAAGGATGGCCAATAGCCAACTAGTGACAGTATTGCACAAACCGTTCATCCTTTTGAAGACTAGTAGCACCCAAACATATAATGCGCTGTAGCTTACACCGCTCACCGGGTCTCTGCCTCTCTGATCTCTTCTCCTAGCTTCTCCGTACATCCACACTTTGCAGAAAGCTGCAGATGACTTGCTCAGATTTCTTGTTTTGTGCCCCACCCAGACACACACACACTGTGGAGTGACAAATGACTTTGTCAACAGGTGGCTGGTGTGCATCACTCCCGGATGCTTTACATTTAGATTTCCATCATTTAACACTGAGATATGATCCGCCTGTGCAGACAGTATGAAGTCTAAGTCACAACACGCATGTCACACACACTCGTGCAGAATCTACAACACCTGTAGACAGAAGTTCAGTTTATTTGCCTATAATATATGATGACAACTTGTGCAAATGTGTGTGCTTCAAAAGCACAGCATACAAATGTGCATGAATTTGAATGTTGTTGCTTTATTACAGATATCTCTAATGATGCTTTTTGAATTTTTTTATAGAGTCTTTGAGCTCATAATTTGGGGCCTCTGACAAACTCGTTTGCCAGGGTCCACTCCCTCTTCTTTAATTTGAAAAAAAATGACGTAGTGTGCCAAGGAGTTAGTGGAGACAGAAATGGAGTGAAGAATCGTGACGATAATTGACGAGAAACCACAGCGATTGCCGATACGTCATCCATTATCAGTCTAACAGGATGTAGTTTGCCAGGGTTGTGTTTCTGCAGCCCATAAAAGGCAGTTCCTGCAAATATTAGTACCCAGTGTGCAAATGTAGACATGTACCGGTACATACGAGATCATTCCTGGTTTAGGCATCTACCAGCAGTACTTTGACAATATTCTGTTGCCTGGCTGAACACCTCCTGGTTGCTAAGTGAGCTGCCGAGTGCCAAGGACTCGTCTCAGCCGCATCACAGCCCTCCTGTAGAACCGGCTCTTCCCCCCCCCCCTCCTCTCTCGTATTCTGTCCGTCATTGTCTCATCTAAGATTATTCACTCGAGAGCTGAAAGCCAAAGTTTATCTCCGTGTGTCTCTTCAGATCCGTCTGGTTGCGCCCCCCCCCCCCCTCGTCCTTGCTCCTTTTATCCTCCTCATCTTGAGTTGTGGAGGGCACACATTCATGATACCTGCAACGTTTCGTGGAAAATGGGGAAACCAGCCAGTCAGCCTATCTGTGTGCACGAGTCATGCATCTGCATTAGAGAGACTGAAATACAAAGAGGAAAAGAATCGGGGAGGATTCAAGAGGCACACAATTCTTGTGTTTGGACCTCTTCAGGGAAATTCGCCTGCAGGGTCAGACCAATAGCAGTTGGAATCGTCGGTAGCCTCGACACATCAGCACGCTCTCCCTCGTCACTGCCATCCGATCAGCCTCGTCTTCCTCGGACTCGAGTGACTGCTTTGCATACGGCGGGCAGGTTTCAAATGCGGGCCACATTATCGTCACCTTGCTGAATTGCATTTCAGGAAGTGAGCAGAGAAAGCCTCCAGAGAGCGAAGGCGGCGAAGGAGAGGCAGTTTTCTCCGGGCGGGTGTGAATTCAATCTGCACTCACTGAGGCAGTTTCTGTCTTCTTCTTCTGTGAATTAGCCTTCAGACTCCAGCGATTCCACATCCTCCTGCACAGTTTAGTGAATGGAGAAAACTGTGCCCGTTTTCTGTTAGCATAGCACAGCCTAATCAAAGCTCAATCGCATGCTAATAAACCTGAAGGGCACTATTTCTTGAGCTAATTAAGATAAATAGCTGTTCTAGACAAATTATGTTAAGAGTGTAATGCTCAGTGAATCCTAACTGAAAACCAACAGTGTGTGTATTTTGCCCCTGAAGTCATTCAGTTGGACATTGCTTAGATTGTTGCGTCCACGGAGAGTATGAATGGACGATGGTTGATGACGCACACAGCTTTATCTAGAAAGGATACATACATCTCCATAAACTGGCTGCTTGTTTATTTCAGACAGCTCTTCACCTTGGAAACATGTCTGTCGATACATTTTATAAACTGCAAAGGTTCACTTTCAGTGGATGTTAGAATCACATGGGGGCTTCCCCCCCCCCCTATCAGAGCAGTCTCTGCAAACTCATTGAGGGCCAGACATCCCAGTGGGACACAGGCTGGCAGACTTCCACAGCATACTGTCAGACTCTGTGGAAAATTGCAGCAGAGCCCCTGATAATAAATCCCTATGCAGAAATAAACAGTATTATAAGTTATATAGGCTCCAATGATTTTTCCAAGCAGACATCCTCTACCTGCATTACCTCCGCTAAGGAGGCTATGCTTTTGACGGTGTCTGAATCTGAAGATGGGTCTTGGTCTAACTTAGATCCCATTCAATTTTGAGAGCGGTCGGGTTACCAGTCTAGATACGGAAAAAATATATATCTGGACCCCCCCCCCCTCATTTACATATAATCTCATAAAATATGCAGTCAACTCACTCGCCAAAAATCAGTCATAAAGGGGTTCGATATCCACCATCATGCAAAATATCTTCTGGATCTGATCCAGAATGTGGTCAGGAAAAAGTATGACATTTTATGGATTCAAATATCAGTAAAAAATACACAAACTCTGATTTTGTAAAGAAAAATAATGTCTTACTTCTGTTTCCGTTTGAAAAACATTGTTTAATAGTTTGTCGGGGGGGGGGGGGGGATTATCTTGGCGATGCATTGGTTTATGTTGTTCACCTTCTGCAAGCGTGACATGTTGATTCATTTGATCTCCAGCTACGATAATGCAGAACTTCTTATCCTGACTGCTATTAACGTCAACTGTAATGGAAAAAATAAAAAGCGCTCCGTGTTTAATTCAGTGTCACGCAGGTTATCGCTTCCCCTACCCGACCAGATCCAAAACATAGAAGACAGGCCCCACGCCTAGATACAATCTGAACCAACGTAGACAGCATTATAAATCCCAGACAAAATTACAAAGATCCAAAGCATGCATCACTGTCAAAATGAACCTAAAATACTTTGTCTGATTTACTGTGCAGAGATGTTGGGTTCACCATGATAATTTCTGACTTCTTCATGAAACCATTCCATTCCATTCCATTTAAGGCGTAGTTTCCTGAGTGAAAACATCCTTATTTCTGCTCAGATCTGCTCATGCTACATGAAAGAGATGCAGAACGGAGAAATCGGCAAATATCTGAAGGTTTTTTTTACTTAAAGTGACGGAAATCCGTCTAAACTTGGGATCAGTCAAACTACGAACTTCAAATTTCATGCCTTCACGCAAAAGTCAAATCACTGCTGCAATTTGTCAGGACCCGAACTAGGACCTGAACCCAAATGCACGCCCCCAAAAGCAATGTCCAAGTCAATAATCTTTGATACGAAGTATCAACAGAAATCACTCTCCCAGAGAAACAGAACTACGACCCCGACAGAGAACAAAGCATCGAATCGACAATGGCAAAGTATCAAAAAATCAAAATCCCACCTGGCTCTGGTTCCCTGGTTCAAACACTCAAGATGGATTGAATCCGCACGAGACAAAACGAGACACAAATAATTTATACTTGAGGTAGGGGAACACAGGTGGAACCAATCGGAGCGGGATTGACAATCACACGAAGGGAGGAAGTCAGGGCCTGAAAGGAGAGAGGAGGGATGAGTGCCAGAGTAAAACATGAAGTGGGAGAAACACAAGGACACAAGAAAGAAAAACATAACCTAGTGTAATTTCCTGGACATGACACAATTTCAATTTCAGTGCATGCAATATTTAAATCACGAGTGTCACAGTTATTTATTTTACATTTCCTTTACCATGCATAGAATACTGTTGTGCTTGCAGTGATTTTGCCTCCACTTCCTAAGTATTGTCATCTATTTTGTCTGTACTTAATAAATGTTTTAAATAAAGGTCATGAAGGATTATTATCATTGTGTGCTGAGTTCATACTTACATATAAACCAGGCTTCAGGCCTTTCATTCAGGGTCAAATGGGCCTGAAGGCCTGAATTACTTCTGCTTTATCTCTTGTTCAATCTACCTGATTATCGCACTCGCAGCCATCACACGTCGGTGTGGTGAGTATTCAGCCTTTGCCAACAACTTTATTGACTGGAAATGTGTGCTGCCTTCTGAAGAAGGAATCCTGCACTAATTTACCTTACCTTACCGAGGATTGAAGTCTCACTGTCGGTTCCTTGGGCTGGTACAGTATTGCCTCCGTGCTGGTGCTCCAATATATGAATTTTATCAAACAATAATTTCTCGTAACAGTTTTTACACATTTTAAATTAAGAGTGACGCATCTGCATCCGACAGCAACAGGAAGCAGACGCTTGCAAGTGTTCTGCTGAGAGGCAAACGCATCACCCGATTGTCGACTATACAAACAGCCCTGGAACTGTGTGTTGAATTGAATGATGAAATCTGAACCCAAACGAAACTGCATCCATAGAGAGAAACGTGGCGGGCATTTTGATTGGTTATATAAGGAGACGATACTGGGAGAGCAAGTGCACACACACACACACACACACTCATACAGACCCCGGAGGCCTGTGTTTGCCTTTCCTGTAATCTGAGCTTCCGTTCTCTGAAGAATGATGTAACTGAATGCCAGCCCCAAACCGAGCAGGAGAGCCTGCCAGACGGACGCGGTGAAATGCGTTTGTCTCCTCCGTGTGCACCTCAATGTCTTTTCACATCCCTTGTATAGCTATTTACTGCTAATTACAAACTGCTGCTGGACAGAGAAGTTCTTTTCTGTGGCGAACGCTCCTGCAAATGTTTCGCTACGGGACGAGCGATCTATTATTGCATCACGTTGCCCTGCAGATACTTTTACAAGGTCATTAAGACGTGGCAGTGAACCAAAGCACACGCAACTCCTGTAGCAAGGAATCCTTGACTGGTCTGAAGACAATGAATGCAAGTCTCTCGGACCCCGGCTGTTCTCTTAGGACTACGGCTCACCCCTTTCCCATTTATCATTCTATTTATCATTTATCATTCAGTACAATGCCTCCTGTTTATGTGCAAAACACTGGAAATCCCTGTAGTATTTCATTTGCACAAGTGCAATAGCCCCTATTTTCTGTTGATTAATATGGTGCAATATCTTGTATTGTCTGTTTTTATTCTGTGTATTTATGTGTGCAGTGAATAAGTTTGTTCTATGTTAGCATCTTTGATGTGAAATATTGAGTCTTAATTCGATGTCGTCAGTATTAAAAAACCAGACCTGCCTTCTAGAATCGAGAGTGTACTTAAATTGCATTAATTTGCAACAGCAAATAGGATTATTAGTAATTATTTTCACTGACAATGTATTTCATTTGTTTTTCCCTGAACATTTAACTAGCCCTAAACCCCAACTAAAGTCTTTTTATAGCCCAGACAGACGTTCACTTCCCAGAGTAGCACAAACATGCATCTATGCAGTGCTTCCAATAAACACTGTCCCTGAAATCATTTAGTCAAAGACTATGTTTCCCAAAAAAACAAATTCGCTGTTGCTAAAATACATGTATAAAAATAAGCCTAGCCTCAAAGCAGTGATTATAAATTCCACAAATGTGCCTCTGGATACTTGTCTTTGAATCTGCCTTCCAATTGGATTTCCCATCTTGTTCACCAGCGACCTTAAGATATCAATAAAAAATACTTAAAGGGGTGTTGGAATAAACAGGCATCTGCAATGGCCTCAAAGTCTTGCACTAACCAAGTAAAGCATACAGTATGCTCATGGCTTATGGTTTCACTGGCCGGTATATTGCAACACAGACATCTTGTGCAAAAGAAAGGGGGCTCAGTTGTTGGTGCGGTGGGGAAATAGGTCAGGGGTTTCTTTACTTTGTAATACTGCACATGATGTTGAGGATACTTTGTAATACTGCACATGATGTTGAGGGTGTTGCTACACAAGTTTCAAGCACTTGTGTGCATGTGTGTGTTTGGCGGCGAGGGGGGATTTTGGGTTTGTTTTTCTCTCCGTTCGACCTATTTGCTGATCGACCACAGTGTTCCCCGCTCTGCCCGGGTTTCCATGCCAACACAGCCAGTGGCGAGACAAAAGATGAGGGTTTCAGTCGGTCACAGAGAGCACTGCCAGTCTGCCGCTGCTGTTAACACGTACGCTCTGAACCCGACGCGCTGTAGACACAGAGGTACGAGGCGAGATGATCATTCACAGTAGTTTCCTTTGTAAACACCCGCAGACCTGTCAGATGAGCTCACATCATCGGGTTCCAGGCGTGTTCCTGCAAGATTTGTGAGAGGTTATTTAGCAATATGTATTGGAAATTGGGCAATTTCTTTAACATATATTTATATTTTGAAGGTTATCCTGGAGGTCAGACTGCGGCTAGCTTGCATGCTCTACTGGGTGAACGACTCGAGCATCCATTTAATCTGCTTTCATTTTCAATATCAAATCAATGTTGGAAAAAGTAACTAAACTAAAAAATAACTTTCCGAAGATCCCGTATGTCAGCCAAACAAACAGGCTCATTCACCGTGATGAAAAGTAAAGTTGAATAAATGCATTCAAATCAAGAGTAGAGGGAGGTTAACAGGCGAGCTGAGGATCTGTATTTAACAAGCTATCTGAACGTATGGCTAAAGAAATGCCACATGTGTGGCAATGCTGCAGGACAACGGTCCACTCCATTCGTCACCAGCGAAAGAAAATGTGCAGAGTGAGTAAACAGAAAGAAAACGGCAATGAAACAAGATGGAGAAAGCGATACAGATTTGATGGAGGCGAGGGGCGATGAAAAAAGGAAATTAGTAAGTAAAAAAAAAAAAGAAAACAGGAGAGTGCTGCAAAAGCAGAAAGAAGGGAGGGAGGCTGGAGGAAGAAACGGAAAGCGTGGTTCTTGGAGGAAAAGGGAATGAGTTGAATTCTGACTTTCAAAGACCTCCAACCAACCAAAGCCAATTTGTGCGGCTCAACTTGATCCCAGGGAGAGCAAATCAGAGCGAAGGAGAGAGGCAGTTTCCCTTTTTGATAAATCCTCATCAGTGCTACTACGAACAAACAATCGGAAAGATGCATGTGGGCGTCCTTCCTCACAAACAAACACACAAACAAACACGCTCCTGCATCCTCATCACAAGGGAAGATGAATGATCTAGCTGTTGTCTCTAACAGATGACTACTGAAACGGTCCCGGATCCTGCCTCACTAATCAATCATTTTAATGTAAAGAGATAGACTGACTGCTTTAACTTCATTCATCTGATGAGTCCTCATTCTGGCTCCTGTGAGCTCCTCTTGTGGATGCTGTGATGTACCTGGTATATCCGTAGATATCCAATGCAGGTCGCATTTGGCCTTTAATGGCCTTAAAAGATTCCCGCAAAGAAGTACTCCCCTGATCAAAGCTTGGCGTAGTTGTAATTTGTCATGATGCTGCATGCATGTTATTCTTTTACATATTTTGTCTTAATGCCTTATGAAATCCTCTGATGCGGGCAGCTTTTTGAATTTCTTTGCTAATCTCTCGAATCATCAGAAGCGTTTTCGTGAAAGCTGCAAAGCCGGATGATCAAAATGAATTTCTTCCAAAAAATAAAATGCAAATCTGCTGAAAAATGGCGGATGTTTCCTGGCAGACCTAGAAGACATCTGAATAATAAAGAATGCAGATTTGGAGCCACCAGAATATCAATTTGGGTCTGCGATATCTTTGATGCTGCGAAGTGTCTGCTGCAGCAGCCTCTTGCTTTGAAGGTACAGGCATATCTGACTAGAAAATGATGAGATCACTTCAACCACATCTGTGCATGAATGCAGATGCTCCACTCCGTGTTGCATTATGCCGTCTGTGCCATTCCAGGCCCGCTCATACGAGCGTGAGTTTGGAGGGCGTGCAGCATGGAGGGAGGGAGGAATCGTCTTGGATGAATTGAGTCAGCGTTTCTCTGATCGTACATATACAGACTCACCCCCCGCTCTACACAGACAACAAAAGCCTGAAAGTGAGCTGCTTATACATACATAAACACTCGTGCATGCAAATGCACATACACAGGGACACACGGTTGCAATGACAGAATGCATGTGTGTGTGCACTCTTTGTTTGCTCATACATCTACCTGCATACTGATAGACACACATAACGATGCTCATACTTACACATATTCTGGGATGCACCGTCCAGGAAGGAAGATCAGGTGGTGTGTGTGTGTAGGTGTGTGTGCGTGCGTGGACATGGTGCTATGTTATTTTCTATCTACATTATGACATTTGATCAAACGCTGACTGATTTCACAAAGCGTATATTTGGACAAGGTTGTCTGCATGCATGTAAACAGTGTGTACAGTATATCTAAACACACACAACCACATGCACACACATAGAGATAGAGAGAGAGAGAAATCATCAAAGACACACACGTTCATTTTTTTTTTAATCCTGGGTGAATCATCCTCAGGGTCTCCACTGGGATGACTCATGGACTCATCCCTCATCAAACGGTTTCCCTGTAGGAAAATCAACACACACACACACACACACACACACACAGAATCCTAAACACAAAGGGCTTCCTTTCTGTGCTCTCTTTCTATGTTAGCAATGGACAGTTAGCAAGAGAAGCCCCTTGGAGATGAATGTAACTGCGCTTGCGTGTGCACGCGCGTCCATTGAAGGAACTCTCCACATGCATGTGATGAGTCATACACGGGCTGGATTGCCAGGGAGCGGCTGGCTGGTAGGAAGCTGTGAGGCTGGAAACTCATCAGCTATGCACCACCGCCCCTAAGACTCCGTCGAGATTCAAACAAGACTCTGACTTTCTTGTTAACTGATGTTTTATTTACAGTTGGCTGCAAAAAATAGCTGCCTTTACATGTTACATGAGGTTTTGCTTTTGGAAGCAGCCCCGCACTTTGTAGTCAGTGACTTTAATAGCCCGTGTCACGCTTCATTATTTCATTTAATACGCTGAAAGATGGATCCGTACGGTCTTCAGAGAGAGAGGCAGGATGGCAAATCTCTGAATGTGTGCTCCCACTCAAGGCCTGTTCCGTTAGGTCAAGCTCATAGATCCATTCTATTCCAGTCATTTCTTTATTTTCCTCGACACAAACACTTGCAAAGATCTCATGCATTTGATATAAATGATATGACATGGAAAGGAGAATAAAAAAAAGATAATCAGGCATGCACCCACAGATGCGTAGCAATAAAAACACACTCGTTGCACGACTCCGGTGGTGCTGCTTGACAATAAAAGGCATTATGTGGAAAGACTCAGATTAACTGCATTCCTGCCAGAATAAATTAAGAAAAACAGAATGTTTGCGTCGATAAAACAATTTCTAAGAGCTAGGTCGGGTTTTGCAATGAATCTTATATTTTCACCTGACAGAAGGGAGAGCGGTAACGCTGCTTCTTCCTGGACAAGCAGCTTGACATGAAAGATAGGGCACCAAATGAAAGGCATCTTTAAAAAAAAGAAGCACAGCTAACGTGTTTATTCTTCGGCACATGCAAGCATGAAGTGAATCTGAGGGAGACGACGGCGGCAGCGTTCCCATCAGAACAGACACCGGGATTCAATGAGAACGCGGTCTTGACTTTATCTGCAGGTGTTTCAGGCAAGAAACATCAACGACGTATTTTGGGGACTTCAGGGCAATTTGTAAAAATGCGATTTAAAAAATACAATATTGGACCTGGAAAGAACACGTTCTAAAACCGGGGAGATGATGCTACAATGAAGGGATTGTAATGATTGATCTCATGTCTTATGCTTGTTTTTTTTATCCTCCAATCACACGTCACCATGTAGACTGTTGTGTATTTAAGCCATGTGCAGAACACTGGGACCATGGGACAGGGGATCACTCACCGCTTTGTTCTACCTTTTTACTCCGGGTGAGTGTGTGTTTGTGTGCATGCTTTGACGTGTGTGTGTGTGTGTATATGTGATTGTGTGTCCCACATATGCTTGAATGTGCCGAGCTCTCTATTTCCAGCTCAAACAGAAACCACCTGGTGTACCTGATACATCTTTGGCAAACGCTCGCAGGATGTCGCCACTCTCACCACCCTTCCACGGATTCTCTCCTCTTTACAAAGTTTGGAATTCTCTCCCCCCCCCCCCCCCCCCCCCCACATCTGTCATCTCCACTGCCGGCCTGGTGCTGAGGATGCCGATCTGACTTCCCATAAAGTTCCAGATTTTGACATCTGGTGGGCCGAGATAAGCCGGAAGCACGCTCGAGCACAGCAGTCGATCCGTGAGGAGACTATAGGAGGATTAAAGCGTATTAAAGTATAAACTATCTGATAATATGCAGCATTATCATCACAAGGGTGGGCCAAGATAAGCACCCGGAAATGAGAACTACATTTTATAACATCTGTTATAAAATGTTAGAAATGCATACGAGCAAAATCTTTGCATCTGATTAGCCCATATTGATTTAATTACACAAGTAACACTGATGTGTACATGCACATAAATGCGTATTTGTGTCCAACATATATATATATTTATGCGTACGTGTGTGTTTGAAGTCACAACCCTATTTGTTCCAGATGCAAAAATGATAAGCATGAGTCATAGCGGTAGAGTATCGGTGATCTGACTGTCTCTGATGAAGAGCAAATTCAGAGAGAGAGAGAGAGAGAGAGACAAGAAACACCGTGCGAGGACAGTGCCGATGCGTTTCCAAGGCGACCTGACCGTGCCAGGATTGGCAGGAACATAACATTTTTCTCTAATGAGGCAAACTGGATCATTTTGTCCATCTACCTGTGCGCCGAGTATTCATTCTCCTGTCCTTGTGCCTTTTTTCACTTGAGCAACACAGAGGGAGGCAGGGGGGGGGGGGGGGGGGGTTAGGGGGTTATGACTGCAGCTTGTGTACTTACTTTGTGTGACGCTGAGAGGGTAAATTGCTTCTCTGTGCCTCGACGTGAGAGTCGGCAGACAAATGTGAAAGCGATTGCCTTCTCCAACTTCGCACTGCAACGGCAATGTCAAGGTGACCTCCGTGTTTGTTCTTCTGATTTAACACACACGTGTACTCCCAGCGTCCGACTAATGAAGGTTAATCCAAACTGCCCTCTCACGCCGATACGCTCCACCTATCAGGGATGCTAGACCTTCCAGCGAAGCAGACAAGATGCTTTTTTTTAAATAAATCTGCATCAGGGAAGCAGAATGATCACCTTAGAGCTGACAGTAAATCTATAAAGCTCTCGCAGTGCTAGTCTGTGTTTTTGAAGTTAGGGACAGGCTGTACTCTACCGGAGGTACACACAGTACACAGATGAGTGAGCACCTTGCTTCATCTCGTGCTATCAGGCACATGAATGGTGCTAAAGGTTATATAAGGTCATCTAAAATCTGACTCCCTTTCCTCTTTAATGAGCAAATATTGTCTGCTGTGGGAATGCCCCCCCCCCCCCAGACAGGGAGAGGAAAACATCACAAAATCACATCACGAATACAAATTATGACACAGGGTCATAACATCTGTAATCAATATCGAAGCAAAAACAATGGAAGTCAAACACAGTCTTAAATTAGATTTAAAATAATTTAGGCTTGAGTTTGTTAAGCTGAGTCCAAGAACTTTGTTTGTAGATGCATTTTACAAGACAACGTGACTTTTGACCTGAATGTGGTGCAAAGGGACGACACATTCAGCATCGGACTGATTTGTTTTACAGGTTCTTGTCATTATATTTATTCTTTAAATGTGATCAGATTCCAAACAAGTTGGGAGAGAGGCAGCAAAATACAGTTGAAGCGTTGTTGTAGACCAGGCATGGGCAAACCCAGGCCCGGGGGCCATATGCGGCCCGTTGGGCTGTTTAATCCGGCCCGCTGAATTTGTCCAAATTATATCATTAAATTACATTTTATTATAATTAAACCTCATTCAGTTTACCTTTTCCCTGTAATGCTACCTGTAAAAGGCCAAACCCTTTCATGTAATGGCTTTTGCATGTCATTTATATTAGCTCACACAAACACTCCATCCATCTGTTCCTGGCCCGGCCCCTCTGTCAAATTTTAGAACCCATTGTGGCCCGCGGGTCAAAAAGTTTGCCCACCCCTGTTGTAGACAAACGGTATCGCAGCTTTTGGCTCCAAATCCTCTGCGTGTGTTCTCCCTGTGTCAGTGCGGGTTCTGTCCTGGTTCTCCGGCACAATGATGCACAATCGTTGCTTGTCTTTGTCTTTCATGTGGTCTTGCGATGAACTGGTGATTCGTTGAGGGCGTATCCAACCTTCCCCCCGTGACTATAAACACGATAAGCAGTGAAGAAAATGAAAGTCATACGAGGGTTGAGGGTATGAAAGGCTCGTCCTCGAACCTGATTCATTCACAGGCGAGGGTTTGACAAAGTCCCAACTTTCCAGGGATGGTGATCTGCAGAACTTTCCTTCAACTGATGCACACAACATAATTATAAATGTCTTTACACTTATTATTTCAGGCAAATCAGGATGAAATTACGACACTTTGCTTATATGAAATTAATGTGTCATCGGGGAAAACAAAAGTGACTTTTACAAAAAACAAAAGGATGTAAACATTTAGCGAGATTGATAACGGTTCCGGTGAAATCCCGGGCTGACGCTAATTGACTTTCACGTGGTGAAATCTAAACGCTTACTATACAACATGAAGGGTTAGCGTCAGGGGTCAGGGGGTTAGGGGGTTAGTGTCTGTGACGTATCAGCGTCTGCAGTGAGGGCGGCAGCCAGGACAGAGGGACATCTCAGTCCTCATGAGACGCCTGCAGCTCTGCAAAATTCCATGCCATCCTGGTTGGAATGAAATTAGTGAGCTGGAGGTTTGGACCCGTGACTTTGCTCAGCTGACAGTAAGAGGCTCTCATCTCACACACACATTCAAGGCAGCAGGGTGTGTCTTTTCTTTTAAATAACATAAAATGAAATAAGCAGTGATGGGAAGAAGAAGAAGAAGAAGAAGAAGAAAAGCATTCCGTCCATCTTACTGTACGTCTACAGGCTAAACGACTTGGCTGTGGAGTCGCTCTTCCTTTCACGTAGGGATTTTTCACGTCTGTGGTCTCCACTTCTGGGAGGCAAACCAAAAAAAACCAGACGTGTCCAATATGGAGAACACAGGCTTTTGGGAGGCAACCCTGCAGTTACTTGACACTGTCTATTTGACAACCGGTTGCGTATTTGAAAAACAATCCGTCTTGAGCATGTTGTATCAACAAGGTGGAACTGAGCAGCGGGGTGCAGCGTTTCAAGAGAACTATTTGTGGTTTGTTTTACTGGGAGAGCCTTTCTTCCCCCCCCCCGTTAAAGCATCAATCTAGAGCAGCACAACGGCGATCCTTGTCAGAGCCGCCCCCGTCCCAGACGCTGATTGACTCTGTTCAAGGCCAGATGTGCCAGCAGAGCGTTCAGCATGCCAGAGGGCCCTTGTATTCACAAATTGGTGCTAAAAATTAATGAGAAAATCACCATATGGACACAGAAGGCCTCCCAATTACACCCAATATTCCCTTTATACTGCAATATTCACGTTTCTTTTCTTTTTTTAATTGCTTTGTGAGATCACTGTGGGCCTCACATCAGTATTTAGCTCCCGTTTTGGTGTTATGCGCACGCAAATACTCCAAGTTAAAAGTGAATAAAAGTTAAGCAATCTTTTTTTTCACGGATTAAACACACAGGAAACATG
This sequence comes from Brachionichthys hirsutus, assembly GCF_040956055.1. Classification (NCBI taxonomy): domain Eukaryota; kingdom Metazoa; phylum Chordata; class Actinopteri; order Lophiiformes; family Brachionichthyidae; genus Brachionichthys; species Brachionichthys hirsutus. Next base: position 4,469,287 of record NC_090916.1, on the reverse strand, counting down.
GTACATTCCACCCGCCGGAATCGACATTAAATGCACCAAGCTGATTTTACGACTACTACTGGTGCTAGATGGCTTTGGCTTCTTGCGCAGAAGAACTCGTACATGGGCGTGGACGCCAAAGTAGAACGATGATGTGATGAAAATCGTTCCACGCTGTTCCACTGATCCACAAATGAGGGCAGTAAGATAATTAAAAGCAGAGAAGAGGACAGGATGAGCAAAATGAGCAAAAACGTTTCCATGAATTTATGAAGAAACATTTTCATTCCAGTCTGTCTGGCCTCAAGAGTAAAAAAAATAAAATAATTAACTCCAGTGAGAAGCTGCTGGAAACGGAGGACGAGACAATCCATGTCAATCCAGATTTACTCATATAGAGCAAAAACTCAAAAGACAAATTTGCCTCAAAGGGCTCTGCCATCTGTACAGAACATTAAAGCCATTACCATCCCAGTTCGGATGCTTTAATAGGACGCATTAATGCTGCATTATTTCCCATTGACCATAACTCAACAGCTGTCTGATCAGACTGACGCTCCGGAGGCTCCGGATCAGGGCTGTAATTGGGCGAAACCTTGTTTTCCTCCATTAACCTGCTGCCATTGCAGGACGGCCGGTTGGTTTGGCGCGCGCTCTCTCTCTCAGCCAGCCGGGTCCCCTGTGCTTACGCAAGCGCTGGACCTCTGCCATGTTGCACAACCCAGAGAGCCGGTGAACAGGGTTAACCCGGCTGCAAGCAGCGGGCGGCCCGGGAGACGACCGTCTACAGCTCAACGGGGAGAAGCCCCCCAACGGTTTGCTTCATGTGCCGTTACCACTGGATGAAGAGCAATCTTAAGTGATGACATCATCAGTCCAGAGAGCAGGAATTGGTTATTTTTCCTCATAAATGCTACATCCTGTTGACGCCAGCATGCATGCGTATAGTTGCGACACATACACAACCTGTCTGTGCTGATCCCAGCATGTATTTCCTGTATGAGAATGCTTAGAGTAGTGCAGTGTGTGTGTGTGTGTGTGTGTGTGTGTGTGTGTGTGTGTGTGTGTTTGTGTGTGTGCGGGTGTGTGTGGGTGTGTGTGTGAGCAAGACAGAAAGATGGGGAGAGCGAAGGCATATCCAGGGGAATCAAGCCTAAACTGCAGAAGATTTCTGACCTTGAGGGCGAGTGGGTAAAGCGGGGGGGGGGGGGGGGGGGGGTTTGGGGGAGGAAAAAGGGGAGGAAAAAGCTGAAGGGAAGGAACAAAGAGATGGAGAGAGCGAAGCAGAGTCTTTGGAGGGCAATTGGAAAGCCTCCAGAATCCTCTGCTCAAACCAACCATAAAATTCCAGCCAAAGCCACGAAACCGGAATGAGGTCCGACGAGGGTGCCTTCTGCCCACAATGGGTGTGCATACGTGTGTGTTTCTGATTCTGTGTGTGTCTGTGGTTTGCACAAATTAACTTTTGTGTGTGTGTGTGTGTGTGTGTGTGTGTGCGTGCTACATGTGATTAAAGGGACCTATGAGAGGAGGCCAGGAGGGAGCTGAATGATGCAATCGTCGGAAGCAATGGAGAGGACACGAGGGCGGCAGGAAGGAAGGGAGGGAAGACAGGAAGGAGGGATTGTTGCTTCTGGGGATCCAGCGCTCCAGGAATGTGCTGATGGTGACGTCCAGCAGGGCCGGGGTGGGGGGTGCGGCATTCTGGGAAGCTCCGTGGAGGTGACGCCACCTGCTTTAGCATGCTACAGATTGCAAGCGGACGACAGAAATCACACGTGACTAGAAAGGGACAGACTTTGTGAGTCAGTGTTGTTAGTTTTCAAAAGCGCAACAAGCCGTTCCCTCTCGCTGCAGCTCGGAGGCCCGGATCCACCCTCGCGCAGGAGGAGAGGAAATCTATTTCAGTGCGAGCTGCAGAACGTCCACAGACTCCCACACGGGCTCAGTGATTGGTAAGCCTGGGCGAAGAGTCTATTTATGAGCATGGCAAGAGTGGGCGGTCGTCCTTGAGCGGGTTTGTCTGCCGTCTGAAGTGCCAAGTGCTGTATACAGTTACAACAGATAGAACATGCACAAGGGCGGCTGAAGGTGGAGGAGGGGAAGGGAGGGTGAGAGCGAGAGAGAGCACTGGGAATAGAGACGGTGAGTCAGAGGCCATTTGGAAAGTAATTTCATCTCTGAATGCCGTATACGTTTTCATCAATGAAAGGAAAGAGTTTTCTGAAGCGAGCAGAACAGCGTCTCTGTTCTTTGAAACGAAGCCCATTTGAGGGGGGGGGGGGGCGATAGGACTGATGCCATTCACAGGTTATTCTTTGCACCGAATTTATTGCACGCAGGCGAAGACGTTTGTCGTCTGCGTGCACTCGAACTCGACTGCTCTGACAGCGCTTAGCTGCTGATGCTTTATTGTTGTCGCCATCTTGTTTAGCAATTTCCCTCTGGGCGCTCCGGCTTCCTCCCGCAGTCCAAGACCGTGAAATACTGGAGACTCTAAAATGATGAATGTTTGTCTGCCTGTGTGTCCTTTGATGAACTGGCAGCCAGTCCAGGGTGTCGCCTGCCTCTCATCTGGGCTAGGCAAAAGATGATAGTTGGTCATAAGAGAAATCCTTGGATAATCTGCTCTTTTGTTTGAATTTTGAGTCACATAAACCCTCAATTTGATGTAGCGAGGGAGAACCTGTACCCTCACAGGCTGATCTGGTGAATAGCAAAACATTACATGGACATTTTCCTTTTATTTTCTAAAAGGACCGTTATAGCAAATATGTATTTGATTCTTACGATCCTATTTCTTTTGCAGTTAAATTGGGTAATCCATTCAAAGGTTGCTGAAATGTTTCCACTGACTGCCGCTAAAACATCTAAATCGTTTTTTGGTCTGCTTTTGATTATATCTGCTCATGCATGAAGCTTCATCCTGCTGCACATCCTGTGATTTCTCGCCATCAATCTCGAGGGAAAAGAAGCACATTTCCACATTATGGCAGGATGATTCGTCTACATTTTTACTTAATCACTGGTTTCTTACATCCAGGCTTTGGAGCGGTTGAATGTGGTTTGGCATGATTCCAGTGAAAATGGAAAAGAAGAAGGGCAAAGAGGAGAGAAGATGTGTGGAAGTGTTTGGAGAGAGCGCCACAGAACGCGCCGGGACCGCTTCGTGCATCCTGGCAAAAATGACCTTGGCCTTGTCACGGCTGCAAAAACACGTACAGTGTTTGATTCCTCCTGACATAGATAGAGTGCATCCCAGTGTCAGAGGAGAACAATGGCATTGGTAAAAGTTAAAGAAAACGTTGAATCCTGTTGAACTTTGAGTCTAATAGCATGAAAAAATAAACTAAACTAATGAAAGATGTTTTCTGTTACCCAAGCCCCTCGGCGAAGGGGAAGAGAAAGTCACCACAGAATAAAGATTTTGACTGGTTTTCGCTCTGGCATCGAACAGAATGATGTGGTTCCTTTTGGACCACCATGATCCACGCATCCATAAATGTAATGTTTTAGAGCTTACCATCACTGGTGTGCTTTTATGAGTCAACGGTGAGGAGCTGCAGAGAGGTCCTGCAAGGACACGGCTTACCCCTGCTGCATTCAAATCCAGCATTTGTATGACTCCGGCGTACAAATCCTGTCTGGATAGACAAAAACCATCACCACCAAAATGGTTGCGTTCTCATATGGCTTTGCGTGCGCTCTGCAGCCCCAAATTAAAATCAACCCTTGGCGTTTGGCGTTTTTTGCTTTCCCTCTCACGCACAGTGCACATTTTGTCCTGCTGTTTTTTGCAACGAAGAACGTCAGCGCGGATATTTTCGGTCGTGTGGAGGAGTCGACCCGTGGCAGAGCAAACACAACCCAACTTTGGCAGAATTTTATTTTTGTTTTGTTTGCTCAGTCTGTCACCCTTTCAGAAAAGCATTTTGCACCTCATCTTCTTCACTGACAAACCGATGATGTATCTGTGGGAAGGCCTGTAAACGCAGCCGGCTCTGCAGAAACACCTGGCAATATCGGAAACCTTGGCTCTTTGTTGCATGACATTCTCTCCTGAACCGTGCCGCCACTAAATAATACGCATTGCAATGGAGTCCTTTGAAAACTCAACAAGCGCCGCTGTTATTTCAATGATGTAGGAATGTGTTTGACCTCTTGATTACACAACCGGCGGTGAGATGCAGAAACCTCAGGTCTGTTTCTCTGCCATATCTTCATTCTGACAAGCATCCTAACCCACAGTTTAGGTTTATTGTTCACCGACGACATTGCCTTGAACCTGAAACTGCTGAACCTAACTTTTTTTTATATAAATAAGGTTTTAAGTGAATCAGTTCCCATAAATAGTTCTACAAAATAAAAAGTCCAAACTTGAAAAGACCTTTGCACGACTGTGCAGCAGTTTCCTTCTTCCCTGTTATAGAATACTGGCAATCAATTTGTACGGCTTGTCTCATTAATTTGCACATATTAATTCAATATTCCATTAAAATCTATGCCCATATTCACATTTGACATTAATATCTATGCAAATACTTTCAATTCCCATGAGCCTTGCAGCCCTGCTTCTGCAGATGTGGTGCGCCATTAATATAAAGATGCATCAGGAAGGACCAGTTGTGTGAAAATTGTAATCTATAAATTATGGTGTTACGTGTGTATTGCATGGGATTATTGCAATAAAAACCAGATGGACACTGCGTTCCAGGTCAGAGCTGCACAGCTTGTGTCTGGAGATCAGTATGAGTCACCGGAACAGAGGGGATTGCTAGCTTGCAGAATTCATTAAGACAAAAGTAAGGTCTATGGATTTCCTCAGGAAGAAGAAGAAAAGAAACGCCTTGGCAGCTGCATGACAGGACTGCATGAATTCCCACGTAGCTTTCATACACCTTTGGAAGAGCAGCTTCTCTCTCTCTCTCTCTGCAGTGTGGATGATACAAGTCTGAATGTAAATGATTCAGCCTGAATATTTATTTTTTTCAGTGTTTGCCCTGAATTCTCATACGGCTATAACCTTTTGAGTCTACACATCCTTAAAGATTATTCCTTCACTACTTTAATAGCCTATCTATGCCCGCACCCAAGCACTGACACCACCAGAACCAGAGTAGTATGTGCAATCAAACCACAATGCTGAGGAAATGTAAATGTGGCTTCTAAAGACAGGCTGAACTGCTTTATAGTCCCACCCTGGCACTTAACAGGTTGCGCCTCACTGTTCAATGGCGCCCCCATGCGGACAAGGCAAAGGATTGCGCTCAAAACCTTTGAATTACGGTAACCTCATAAATGTAAACGCATACTGTGTAAATAATAACATAAAGCAATAGTGTCGTGGTTGCTACATGCTTCTGTTTACTTGATTTTCACATGGTTTACAGTTCGCTTCCAATTATAACGGATATGAAACAGGGTTTACCTTCAAAGCACATAAAAAAACACACGTTACTCTAAGATACGATACGATTATAACGTAATGTTATTTTGGAGTGAATTTAAGAAATCATTTTAATGCACTTAAAAACTCAATACACATGCAAAAACTGATTGATGAGCTGCATCGATAGTCGGACATTTCAATGTTTAAATAATACTATAAATGCAAAACGGATCCCAAATCAGCCATCTGGGCGCTGGATAGCATTAATAAGTTAGTGCGTCTTTCATGCGGCTCAATTTCAAATCCTACTACGACGAAGTCATGAAACGCCCACCTCTGCTTTTGATTGGTCGATACTCTGCTGTCTTGATGTTCGTCTTAAGCATGAAGGATTGTGATTGGTTACACCTCGGACAAGAACGTCAAGGTAAACCAATCGAGGACAAAGCTAGGGAGACAACGGCGTTGCCATAGTAGAATCCATTTGGTCTTCTGAAGCTATTTCTACAGGAAATACCTTCTGTAAAAAAAAACACACACACACATTTGGAAGGGCTGCCATTTTACCAACCTTACGGTAAGAGAACTTCGAGTCGACGTATTTTTAGCTTTCTGTCAGACGCTCACTCTGAATTTACGGCGCTTGTATATCCAGCCTGTTTAAGGCCGGCGAACTTAGCTAACCTAGCTTGTCTCCCACTGTTGGCTACCCTACTGTTAGCGGTTAGCATAATCTATAACAAAAGCACAAAACAGCCCTCAGTCTCTTTACATTTATTCAGATGCGCCTTGTGTCAGAAATGATGACTATTTTAGCAAGCTGGCAAATTAAGAAGCATAATGTTAGCCTCATTCGGGGTGTGGAAAGAGCTAACTAACTTCTCGGCTAATTTCATGTGATTGTTTTTGTGTTGCTGGTTGTTGTATCAAGCAGTTTGTACCCAAAACAAACTTTACGTCCTAAATTATGGAACTCCTCCATTCCACTCCCTTTATTCTCCAATAAACCTACATTGATAACCGCAGAGGGTAATTCAAATAACGCATAACTAAAGGAAGCATTTCAAGTCACCGCTCCCTGCATTTATTTTTTCTCTCTCTCAGGAACACAAATGAATAATGGGGGTCAACGTCATCCGGCTCACTTCTAAGTCCCACCATCATAACGTCCTGGCCTGCCTGCATCAGTTTATGCTGCAGGGGCAGCTGAGTGACGTGACGGTGCAGGTGGACTACCAGGGAGATGTGCAGGAGTTCCAGAGCCACCAGGTGATGCTCGCAGCATCCAGCAGCTACTTCAAGAATATCCTTCTTTCCCAAGACGCCCCCCGAGAAAAAGTAGTACTCTCAAATATGCGCTGCAACTACTTCACTAAATTTTTGGAATTCGTCTACACCGGTAAAGTCGAGGTCGCGAGAGATGAAATTGGAGAAGTTTTCGCTGCGGCGCAATATTTGGGCTGCGAAGATCTGGTGGAGGTTTGTGACGAAGCAAGGAGCGCCGGAATCCTTCAGCGTCCTACGAGGAACACGTCTGCGCCGGGGGTTGTTGACGAAGATGGCCTGCACGGAGAGAAAAGGGCCAAAGGGAAGCAGCAGCCTGAAAGCGTGACCCCGAGGCGCCGGCTGTCTCCACGGAGCTCCGAAAAAGAAGTTGCTTCGAAAAGACGCAAGGTCAAGAAAACGGGAACGGATGAAAAGAGACGAGGAAGAAGGCTGAGGCGGGGCATGGCTGGCCATAGAGGCCTTCAGGGGCCTTCGGTAGACGAGCAGGAGGATTTTAACAATGAAAACCGAGTCGGCAATGGAGATGCAGGCGAGGGTGAGGACGGGAGTGACGCGGAAACTCGACCGCTGAACCGGGCAGAGAAAGGAGACGAGTCATCGTCGGGAGTTCTGGAGTCTGACATGCTCGATTGGAAATGCGTAGAGGAAGAGCAGAGTGACGATGACGAAGGCACGCCGTCGTTAACTCCGGACGCGGGGGGGCAAGAGGATGAAGATGGGAAGAAGAAGGGCGGACAAAGAGCATCCAAGGCCCAGTTCCTGTGTAATAAGTGCCAACGGACTTTCCACTATGAGAAAAGCTACTTGAAGCACATCAGGTAGGAAAGGACGATGCATGGAATACAGGAAATTAAGTAATTTAAGAAGAAAATGTCTTAAAATTATTGAAAGTATTTCTCTACGCTGCAGCAGCAAGAAATAATCAGTTAGTCAAAATAAGACATTTCGGGTTAGGATTAAGTGTTTAACATTTAAAACAACATAATGTCATGTTTCTAGAGCTGAGATCTTTACTGGGGCCGTGTCAGTTGATTATTCATGCGTTTTTAAAATGCTAGCGCTTGTGTTCTGACGTTCCTGCGATTCCTCGGCCAGTACCTACCACGGGCTGAAAGCAGACGTCGTCTACCGCTGCGAGATCTGCCAGCAAACCTTCGTTAACCGCAGGAACCTGAAGATCCACGAGAAGCACGTCCACAGCACCGAGAGGCTTTTCCCCTGCGACTGCTGCTCCAAAACGTTTAAAAGAAAGAAGGATGTCGTCCGCCACCAGCGACAGGTGAGGGTGGTAGAATTAAACATTCAACGAGTTCTTTTTTTTCACTGATTTGATCGTTTTTGCTTTGTTGCCTCTCAGGTTCACGAACGCAGCAACCAGCGGCACGTCTGCCACGAGTGCGGGAAAACGCTCAGCTCCAAAACGGCCCTGCTGCTCCACGAGAGGACGCACACGGGAGCAAAGCCTTTTGAGTGCACCGACTGCGGCGCCAAGTTTACCCAAAACTCCGCCCTCAAGATGCACCGCAGGTACGGGAAGCTCTCTCGCCGGCCGATGGAGTGAAAACAGATAAAGAACAAATCGGAAGATTAAAAAGGTTTTAATGTTGGCTCGGAAAGGAATAATTTAGCATGAGAAGAGCGAGGAAGAGAGGAACGCTAACCGCATCTGCTCTACAGGACTCACACAGGAGAGAAGCCATTCGCGTGCGACGAGTGCGACGCCCGCTTCACTCAGAAACACATGCTGATCTATCATAAGCGGTCGCATTCAGGTAAACGTCTGCCTTTCGTCGTAAGGGGGTGGGTGTTGGGTATATTTATCCTGCCTTTTCACCATTAGGCGTTTAGGCCTGTGCGCACGCACCCAATGTCGCTGTTTTTGTCATCGTTTAGGAGAGAAGCCCTTCATGTGCGAAGACTGCGGCAAAAGCTTCGCGTGTAAAGAATACCTGCGGCACCACTCGAACATCCACACGGGCTCCAGGCCGTACAAGTGCAACGAGTGTGGCCGAGGCTTCGCTCAGAGGAATTCCCTCCACCAGCATGTAAAAGTACACACAGGTACTCCTCCTTCAGCCATCATGTGTATATATATATATATTTCCTTCCCTCCTCTATTAACACTACCGTCCCTCTTGGATATGATTTGTCAGGCGAGCGTCCTTACAGCTGCAAAGACTGTGCCAAGCATTTCACGCAGCTCAACGCCCTCCAGAGACACCATCGCATCCACACGGGAGAGAAGCCCTACATGTGCGGCCTCTGCAGCCGCACCTTCACGGACAAGTCCACCTTCCGCAGACACGCCAAGGTGAGCACGCTTTCCCTCCTGCGGTGAACGGAAAGGGTGCTTCAACCTTAACATGAGCTCTTCTAACGTTCAGATCCATGGTTCAGATGCTCCCTGGAAGACGTACCTCGTGGTGCTGGAGGGAAATTTGGAGAGCAAAAAGGCCAAGAGCCCCACTAAGGGAAAGACTGACGACGCTGAAGCAGCGGGGAAGAAGGGTGCCGTGCTAAACAGTGTTGTGACTGGTGGCACCGATGCTGCTGGCGGCACCGGTGCCACCCTCGCCAACTCCATTGCGGTGCCGGCTGAGCCGGTCACTATCCACTCTGAATGGGCGTCTCACGGAGCCATTGCTCTGGTCAGCCACGGCGCCGTCGGCGGGATCACCGTCATCCAAGCCGAGGTGCCGCCGGGGACCCAGCTCCAGCCCATCCTAACCACCGACGGCACAGGAAGCGGCGTCATCTCCTTAGATGGGTCAGCCATCCCTGTCCAATTCACCATGCCGGTGTCCGTGTCTCAAACTATTCCTTTGTCCTCTGAAGTTCCCACCCTCTCAGTTCCCGTCTCTGACGGCACCTTCGTGCCGGTCTTAGAGGTCCCAGGAACCTCCACATCAGCCATCCTGGAAGCCATCGCTTCACAGACCAGTTTGGCTCCAGTTCCAGAGAATGAAACGTCTGCGCAGAAAGGCACGCAGCCCGATATTCAGACTGTCACCGTCGGATGAGTCTCTACTGCTGGACCTGAGGCCTGAGGTAGCTCCAGCTCAACATGCTGTGTAGAAAATGCAAACGCATGTAAATATAAGTACAGTGCCCCCCCCCCCCCCCTCTACGTCGCTTCCTCAGTACATCTAAAAAACATTATATCCGATCTCGTTGGATTTCAGAATCAGAATCCTGTATTAATCCCAGAGGGCATTTCCAATTCCCTCTCATACACTTCGCTCTGCGTGGTGTAATTACGTGTCCGTCGCACGTGAATACGGTTTAAATTAGTTCACAGTGCGATACGTTAAAAAAGATGCGGCAAAAATTAGGAAGACTCACTGTGAACTAAAACGGCGAAAAAGGTTATGTTGCGAAATAAGGTGTCGATAAAAATGGTTTAATAATGTGGATCGCTGAGCTCGGACATGAGAAGCCGAGGAAGCTGTACGATTCTTTTCCTTCTGCCATATCGCAGAAGGATCGTAACGACGAAGAAGAGGAAAACAGCAGCGATGTACATTAGAATGTAAATACATGTTTTTCATGGTCCTGTATTTAATTTAACATGTATGTCTTATATTTCCATTATACAACTCTACTGTGCTTATAATTTGGTGGGAAAGGGTACTAGTCCAGGGAGGGTTGATAACAGTGTGGGGGCGGTTCGTAAAGTGTAAATATATACGTAAATAATATAACTATCTCGCCTCTACTTCACAATTTTTCCCATCTCACCACGATAGGAGAGGAATCGCTGTACTCATCTGGGAGAAGGTTGACTTAAAAATGGCATTTCCTTTATTTATTCTATTTTGAAATCACTGAATTTGTTCTTCTGATCCTGCGTCACGACGACTATAATGAAGTGTTTCATTTCAACAGTACTGATGGTTCACTGAATGTCACACTCATTTACTTGGGATCTCATCACCAAGGCATAACGGTGTATTGTAATTTGGTAATTTTACAATATATAAGTATGTACTCATTTAATCTAATCAATAAATGTAACAACTCAGGCTGAATAAGGAATAAAACATGTTTTGCCTCAACTGGAAAGATGTCTGGCAATAAATCATTTTAGAATGTAAATGTCCTTCCCAAAAATAATGAACTTGAACATGAATAGATTTAAAAGGCAGACGGGAGTTTATTACCTGCATCATTACTGCGGAGTGATGCTGCCTTCAAGTGCTCTCGGAAAGATGATCCTTACCGCTTGCTAATTACGAGCGCGTCCTGTTCATGCGATTTTGTTGTGGCATAAACTGCCGGCCATTTTGAAAGGTCAAAGGTTATCATCTCAGAAACTCGGGCATCAAAATAAATTCCCGATTCTCCAGTGGAAAATACGACTTCAGGGGGGGGCGTTCATGTGCAATTTTTGACTCGACAAAGTGGCATTTACCACAATTACGACACCACGTGAAGGCAGCATAAGGGAGGTCAAAGCAGAATAACACAGCTGGGCTACATCATTATTCTGGTCCATTCACAAGCAGACAGGTCACATCGTAGCTCCGTTGTCATTCCGCCTGGAAGGAGTTGGATACGCAGGGCGACTGACCCGAGTAAAAACTTTGGTCTGGCTCTCACGACTGAAAGTAACCAGGCAGCCCCAGAAACAGCGACATGCTCAACCGAGTCGACGGGGAGGCAAGTCTTCAAAGACGGGTACGAGAGGAGTGACTAGTAACGCACGCCACCCCCAAAACATGTGACAGTAATAACTCTAAAGTAAATCAACACGTACGAATGATTCTGGGTGCAAATGTTTAACAGTCGACACGTTTTGCATATCTTTGCCCTTCTTTAAGAAGAGTCTATCCCCGTCGGGAATACAATTGAAGCAGTCACTTTTGCATTGCTCTCATGACTTTGAACCCCCATCGACTGATCGGATCGCTCATCTCAAATGGATAAAAAATAATAATAAAAATATGTAATGATACATTCTTGAAATCTATACAGACCGTTAAAAACAAATCACACACCAAAAAAAAGAATCCATCTGACCCAAGAAACAATAACTGTACAAACATGCAGTGCCTTTGTCAATACTAAAGTCAGTTTCTTTATAGTACTGTATACAGGTCTGACCCCCCCCCCCCCCAGGAGACAGACTGAGTTAGAATAGGGGTGCAGCAGTCCCCTGGGCAAGAGCATTTGCATTTTGACTAGATTCAAAGGGAAAGCTAAAATAGTACAGTATAGCAGTGAGCAGTGGAGAATTCAGCCATCAGGTGCTGCACTGTGTGTGTGTGTGCGTGTGTGTGTGTGAAAGCATGCTTGGCGCTGGGTTCCCTCCTCACTTCAGATCGCCTTCATCACCCTGGATGCTCTTTTTGATGCGCAGCAGGAGGGTTGTGTGCCACTGGTCCAGGCGTGAGATCGAGTCGAATTCTTTGACCTGAAGTCACACAAACGGCGTGAATCTTTATTCATTGCTGGTTATTTGCAGTTACATGATATGATGCTGTAAATGAGAAGTAGAGTCTCGGGTATACATGGGTACAGAAATTCACTGCATCCGTCTCATAAACACAAAGTCCTGGGAGACCAGGAGATCCAGCCATGAACACGAGGGAGCCGACAAACTTGAGAACTTTCTCGGGTATAGACGAGACTTACTGCCTCTGTGAACGCCTCGCTGTTCTGCTCCTCATGAGCCTCAAGAAGTTTCTGTCAGGACAATAAAAAAAAAAACATTCATGGAAAATGAACAGATGAAGAGGGGAACGTACAATTCCTCAGAGCTCCAAGCGAGTTACCTTCAACAGTTTGCACTCTCTGGAGTCCGAGAAAGCCGGGAACATCTCCTCGTATTTTTCCACAGCGATCTGCGGAGACATCGGCGTGTTATTATTCTCCCCACCGTTCCCCCCGAGCCGATCGACCGCGGTATGAACTCGCCTTAGCGTTGAGCTCATCCACGATGAAATGACACAGAGAGGCTTTGAAGAAATACTCTTTGGCGCTGTACTTCAGCAACGGGTTGTCCATCGTGTTGGCTCCAACCTGCGTGCGTGCCGATCACACAGGACGCGTCAGAAAGGTCGCCGGTTCAGTGCCGACGGAGGAAACGCAACGTGTACATGCCTGCTCGTAGATCTCAATAGCCTTCTGGTACTGCTCCAGCTGAGCACAGTAACCCCCCACCTTCAGCAGACACTTGTTGGCAGAACTAAGAAAAACAGTAAATACAGTCGGTACAAGACAAAACTCATTTAAATAAAGTGTGTGTTTAGCAAAAAGAAACCGCTGTGACAAGCGGAATGCACTGGCAGCAGAGCTGTGAGTGAGTACGTACATATCAAGCATATAAATATACATAAATATATAAAATAATATACAAATTATTTCACTCATTCATTGATTTTCTAAGAAGAAAAAACACTTAGGAAAAGAAACAGAACCGCACCTGTTAGATTCTTCTCCTTTGTAGTAGTCAGCTGCTTGTTCATAATGAGCAATGGCCTTTGCAGAAGAAGAATCATGTGTCCCCCCCCCCCCCCGAAAACAAATAGCATACAATGGTGGTAAACATTTATTCGTGAGATTAACCGACGTTGCAAACTTCGGCTGCGTGACATTACCTTTTCTATATCTACCAGTTCAGACTCGTAGACCTCTGCGATACTGATGTGGTGTTTGGCTGCGATGGTGAATCTTCCCTGGAGGAGGAGGAAGAGGAGAAATCAATACTAACTGGATCTATGATCAATGAAAGCGCCGCGTTACCCAGAACAAAACACTTCAGCCACAAACATCGACGCACGAGCAAATCCTGTTGATGTTGCGACTGAAGTTCAAGAAAACAAAAAGCAGGTTCCAGTCAGAACGTTAGGATTTGTTATTTGTTTTTTTTAAATAAATAAATTCAAACACCATATTTTAGATCACTGATGAACAACACAAAATCCAAATACTGATGTGCATCAATGTTTTCCTCCACAGTCCCTTTCCGAGTCGTCTTACCATGTCAGTGTAAATATCGATGGCGGCATTTAAACACTTGATTGCCTCTTTTGACAGCATAGAGGGAAGAGGAGGGAACAGTTAGAAATCAAGTTGATCTAATCTAAGAAGAACCCTGAAAAAAAACATGCTGGGATATTTTAACCGGCTTCAATGAGGGAGGGGGAAAAATAGTTTTGCAGGTTTTATACACAACACATAATCACAAGACAAACACACAAACCGGCTACGACACCCAGACCAACGCCTAAATATATATTCAGGAGAATACTGAATAAATCCAGGCAGTGAGGAAGAGCACCGCGACTTGGCTCATTGTAAATGTCACGCAATGAGTCGTGCATATTAATCGCTTAAAGCATAAAAAGCAAAGCAACTAATCAGCTTGAGCTGTCTGTAGTAAAGCCCTTATTTAATGAATGAACGGATGGACGTCATGGCATTCAGTATTCCTGAAAAATACACGATGATGATGACGATGAAAACACTCTCGAAGAGGAAGTCTCTACACCACGGGTGTCTTAAACGACAGCAGCGACAGCCTCAAGCTCTTCAGAGTCAACATTTCACACGAAGGAGTTTCATTATGTTACGGCCGTACCGTTGGGGTCAGACTTCTTGAAAGCATTGCCTGCGTCGATGAAGCTGGTGGCGCCGTCGTGCTTGTTCTGCAGCTGCATGTGGAGGCGTGCCGCCTTGCAAAACGCATTTCCAGCAGCTGCAGACAGACAGAAACATTTTAACAGACTCACAGTTTTACATGAGGACTTTTCTTTTTTTTCCCCCCCCCCACACGTGCAGCACCTTTCGGTTATAGCGTCAAACACAATAAATTAAACACTGACGTATAACCGGAGGGGTTTAAATCAATCATTTTAGCGTGTATTGTAGAAATGAGCTCGTCACACCGCTCCAGTTCTTGGCCATCTTGAACATGTTCGCAGCTCTGCAGTACATCTCGCACGCTTCTTCCACTTTATGAGGTCCTCTAGACAAAGACAGGAAAGAAAATAAAAAAAAACACATTCACAAAACTGGAGCAGATACTTATATTCATAAAGTCCTTATATACGATGCATGTAGTAAATATGTGTATATATCCAGGTATATTGATAAAGTTGCGCTGGCGAAAGCAGGAGTAGTTCAAGCTATTTATTGTAACTCCATATAGTGAAGGAACGTGCCTAGCTAAAAATAAATGCTCAAATTTAAACTGTCTGAATTATGAAAAAACAACAACTGTACAATATAATAACGATGAGTTACAAAATTATAGTTTTTGTGTAATGTAGATGAAAGGTAATATGCAAATAAACTTAAAAGTGCATTGTCAACCCTCTAAATTAGCCCTAGCTTCCGCTCTGTGCAGCACAGGCGTCGTTTGTTTACAAAGATAGCAGCTAACTCCTGCACACACATTATTATGCCGAATTAAATGTGTTATTTCATTCTGGTTTAAAATGCATTATAACTTCGCTTTTGCTAATTAGCATGTCGATGCCTAGCTGAATAAATTACCCCGCGCATGTCGGCTGAGTGCCAACTTTGCAGCTGACAGTTCCGCTTGCTAGCCGTTTGTTCTTTGGTGCAGTGCCGTCTTACCCTCCAAACATGCCTCCCAAAAAAGAGCCGGACGACTTGACTTTTTTGTCAGCGTCGGCCATTAGCTGAATCGCTTCTTTCTCCTTCCCAGAGTTGTCCATTTTATCGCCTTTACTTGAAACAAACTTGTCCGGAGGGAATCAACCGCAGAGGATTCTGCTGTGTACACACTGAGGATTACAGGCTTTATTAAACGTGGGCGTGCCAGGGGCTTAGCGAGTCTCGGGTCATCGCGGGAGTTGGAGTGCTCTGAGTGGGAGACATGGTTGACTTCAGAACAAAAGAAACTACAACTCCCGGTGAAACGTGGAGCCATTCTTTTTTCCCTTGATTTGTCGTCGCAATTCACGTAATTATATTTTATTTTTATTATTTTTATTTGCTTTTCTGTTAAACTTTTTCAAGATGATAAAAATACAATTATTTAATTGAAATGAATTAAGAATAATACCTACACTTAACCATTTATATAGCCATTACTGTTCAGACAAATATTCCGTTCTACCTTAACACTACTACACTTGTTTTTTTAATGTTGGGTTTTATTTTATTATACACATTCTACCTATGTTATTTCTGAACTAATTTGGGCAGGTATGTTTTATTTAATGTCATTTAACTATTGTTAAGTGTTTGCCATCATTTTCTACTCTTGAATTTTTATTTTTTATTCAAAGCGAGACATAAAATGCGTTTTGTGAGCTGCATTTTGTTTGTGCCAATGGTGTTGCGTTTATAATCTTATTAAATTGAACATGCAAACAACCTTAAATAAGAAGGTTGATTTGCTCTGCCGACATGCCGTGGTTGCCAGGGGATAATGTTTATTATATTTATATTAGCACACACATTAATTTGCTATATTTACATTTTCAAACTATTTTCACCTTTGCAAAAAATAAAAAAAATAAAAAAATACTGAAGCTTTATAATTAGTAATTCATATATTTGTCCTACAGGAGGCGCTAAAACATTACAGTTCAGGTGACATTTTCCTGTACACCAGGGGTCCCCATCCACCGGCCCGCGGTGGGTTAAGAAAAGCTCCGGAGAAGGATGGGGCACTGGAGAGCTCCCAGAAAAGAAAAGAAAAATGTAATCTGTGTAACAACTTTATTTACAAGCGAGAGATTATTTCAATAATGAATGATTATTATTTAAATCAAGATATCTAGATAAACTGAAAAGGGCCCAGCTGATTATCCTATTGCCTTATTATATTACACACTATTGTGAGATGGTTTCATATAAGTGTAAACAAACTATTTAAAATAAATCATTATTATAAGTCAGTACAGTGTGGCTGGAATTATGTTGAAGTATGTTATGTTGGGCATTTCCAGACCGAACAATATTTATTTGGCTTCATAATGATATTTAACAGATAAACCAAGCGGGTACTGCGTGTCAAGCCTTCAAATTCCAAAGCTAAATGTTAAACTCTTTCAATCATGTTAAGTATCTGTATGAAGCTAAATGCTCCTTCTGCTGCTGGAAAGACAGGTTTCATAGCTTTCATGCTCTACCAAGCCACAGGCCTGCAACGTAAGGTGTGCCGTTTGACTCATAATGTAGAAAGGTCATTCCCCCTTTTGCAGTAGTTTATTCAAACATTATCGCGTTGCTATGCGGAGTCAGCTGCGTAAAGAGACACGTTCCATGCCTGTTTCATAATCTAGGCCCGCGAGTTGAATATTATAATTTTTAAATAATCTCTGTTGATTACGGTAACAGAATAGAATGCCTATGGCAAAATATTTCAGATCAAATGATCAACAACTCAGTGACAAAGCAACCACTGCATCTCTTCAAGAGCAAGATGAGCCTGCAGGAAAATGAAATGTGGGAAAAAAAAGAAAGAAAAAGACAAAATACACAAATACAGGTTTCACTTTTATTTCCATTCTACACTCATCTGTCCTGAGGTGGAAGATTATATCACATGAGGAACCTCGTTCCCCCAAAGTTATGCAATTCATTCATTGAGATGGATATGCAGAACATGCATAAATCAAGATTCCACAGTTTTTAACAAAGACATACACAGTCACTGTAGTAAAATTGATTTGTTTTGATGTGTTTGTGGAGTATAATCATTGCATTAACCCAAAGCACCATTTTAATAATGAAAGTATTTGTTTCAACGTAACAAACAAAAAGAAAAAAAACATCCACCAAGAGATTTGTTCATTCTATACAGATATCTCAATCCAAGTCCAGTCTCATGGATGACCGCTGAGGTATTGAAGATTTTCAAAGGAAAACCAAAGACGAGTGCGTCACACCGTTCAGCCTACGACGTGTGAACTTTGGAAAACGGCACATTCTTCTCCTTTTGTAGAAATCAAACAGCTCAATTTTCTCTTAGCAAATGACACGAAGCACGACATCCTTAAGCAGCTGTCGACGACAACGGCCTCCTTGTAATCTGTTCTATTGTGTCTGGCAACCGAGACCTCGCGCAACTTGGCTAGACCTTGGAATGAAAACGAAATGGCTCTCTGCATGAAAACATAACAAAAACATAAAAACAGCGTAAATTTGTTTTCTGTCAAACTTTGACATGCAGTTAACAGTTTACTGACTTTTATTATTGTAAAGTGTCAGCATTTAGCAAGTAGCCTCTAAATAAACACCAGCATCATCTACTAATTTGGCATCGTCCCCACGACTTCTGCACAACATGTTCTGTTCCCAAAGCATAGCGAAACAAAAACATGCCGCGGACGGCTTTGTTTTTGGACAAAAATCCACCTGTTTCAACAGAAAGCAGTCATAAACCATGAAGATAAATAATGGAAAAATACAGACAGACCGGCTCCTTTTTTTTTTAAGCATAAGTGTTTGTTTTCCTGTATGTTCGTAAATTCAATTTATTGCTCAATTAAATAAACAATCTGTCAATGAGTGAAGGGAAAACATTTCTCTTCCCAATTCCAGGTCAGCGGCAGGCCGAGCCGGCGGCGGCGGTGCTTTTCAGGGTCTCCTCCGTAATAACCTCCTGCAGGGAGTGCTGCTCCTCTAACTTGAAAATGTTCGGCTGTTCTCCCTGGTCGTCACAGATACTGGAGAAGAGAAGGAGACCTTCGTCAGTTTGATCTGGTGTTTCATGAGCTTCTTCATGCATTCCATCCGCTATTAAGAAATAAGATTGCAGAGCAATCCTTGATCCACCATATAATGATGTTCTATAAAAATCACGCTTAAGTCAGACGATCAAGTGTTCCACAGCGGTCACACAAAACTCTTAGGAAACTTCAGTGTGTTAAACTATTTATTATATTAAATTACAGTTTTGCTGTCATGAATGTCTTGTGCAATGTGCTACACGCTAAACGATCATTCTCAATAGTCGCTTTGCACCAGAGTAGAAGAAAAACTATGGTAGGAAAAACATCTACAGTCATAAGTAAGACAAAAAAACAGCCACTGGAATAAAGAATGCTCCAGTTCTGCTGTAAAGAGAGGCAGTGATTGCGTCAGACTGCTTTTCATGCGCCGCATTCCTGGGAGGAGGAATCATTGGTTTGAGAGCAGTAAAATGACTCATGATCAGCTCCATTAGTTGATCCATTCTCTTCAGCAGCTTTAAATGGTCACGCTAAGCATAGCGGCCCAATCCCATTTCTTATTTCCACCCTTACCCTTCCTTTGGCCTCCAGCATGAGGGCAGATACCCCTAAGAAGCCCAGATGGGTCAAGACGACTCCATCAGCCGTGACGTCACTCCGTCAGTGTACACTGATGTAACATTAGCCTTTTAGCTAGAAGCCGCACGCACGCAAGCACACACAGACACACCAGCAATTCTGGCAATGTTTGTTATGTTTCCTATGGCAGTAAACTAAGCTGGCCAAAAGCTTATCATACTTCTAAAATCTTTATTTACACACACAATTGTCACAATTACGTTTTTCTATTGTTGCTTCTGAAATATTTGGTAGGGTAAAGGGGTGAACTGGGATTGGACCAACATACAAGTGTCTAACTCATAGCATTTTGGTGCTTCGTGACGTGCAGGTCAGCAAACAGGTCAACGAGCGCCGTGGCGTGCAATCAACAAGCCATTCGCTAAATAAAACAGCAGGTTCAATATCAAGAATTCTGAAAGCCAACATGAAACAAGGTCTTTCCAAGCAGATCCTCAAAAATGATCCACAGGGCAGTTGACCAATCAGCATTTTAAGAAATACTGTAAAGCTGAAACAATCCTTGCCACTGAAGCGACAAGTGTGTTACAAAGATTTGCTTGAGAGGCCCAGCTGCCTTGCATCATTGACGATTAATAAGTAAAAGAACCAAGATTTCAGGCAGTTTAAGGTTGAAACCAACCATGAGACGAGTAAATTAACAAAAGCCACAGTCAGGAACCAGAGAGACATTACGGGAATCTGGAGGACTTGAGTGGCTATGTGGCACCAAGCATTCACAAATTCTGGAAGAAAGATCCACAGTAAAAGGATGAGAAATGGCAAAACATCTGGAGTCTGCTGTCAAACATCTGCTTTCAGCAGGAGTCTGTCACAAGTCTAGGGCAAAGTGCAGCCATTCTATACGGGTCAAATGTCAATACTGTGAAAACAGAACTGAAAGAGCTGAACAAACACTCCCTGCTTACCTCGCAGCGTTTCTAAATCCAGCGCAAACACAGTCTAATTCTGTTAACCTAAGATTCAAACTTTAAGCTGGTTTAAAGCGTAAACACGATTGCCGCCTTAGAGAGAGGTTATTTCTCCAAACAAGAAGAGCAGAGGAGATTACCAGACCTGTGCCAGTTTCTAACTGGGTTGAACAACAATTATTGTTTCGTTTTTTTCATACGACAATAGTAAAGCCTTTTCAAAATATTTACAAAAGGGACTAAAAGGTTATAAAATAATCTCTACAATCTATTGTTGGTAGCCGATCTGTCTCTTCCATGGACCTGGTGGGTCAGGTCCATGGAAGAGACAGCAAACACGACAGACACGACTTGATTAAGACACTGAAAATAAGATAGTGTAGTGATAAGATAAGAGGTTCACGTTTTACGTGATCAAAGAACCACTAACACACAAACCCTGGAGGCCGAACTCATGACTTGGTGACGAGACAACAATGATCTCCTGAGCCGAAAACACACTGAAACTCAAGTTGATGGGCAGAAAGTCTTGAGGGCCGACATTCACGACGGCACCAACGTACCTGTCGTAAATGACGCCGTTCAGTCCCTGCTCTCTCAGCATCCTTCTGTTCTCAGCGTCGTTGTTGTCGTCTCCCCAGCTGAACACCACCAGTCCTTTAGTCTTGGCTTCCTCAATGATGGAAAGGCTCTTCAGCAGGTCCTCAGCATGACCATTGATCCCCTACAGGGAGGGGAAGAAAAAAGGGATCTTGTTTAATATCTACTTAAGCAATGCTGTCACATTCTGCTGCTGAGCTGGCTGGACGCCATGTTTGGACCAAATGAGCCACTTAGACTTGCCTTAGACATTTAGTGCAGAGGTTATGTTGGCTAACTTGTTTGTGTCGACTATTTCTGTCAACCAAAGAAGACATTTTAAAAATCAAAAATAAAATAATATGCTCACCAGAAGATTCTCACTCTGGGCAAAATTTATGGCAATCTGAGTGGTCTGGCAGCGGATGTCCATCATCTCAGGATAAGCCTCTGTAATTCCCTGAGTCAAGAAGAGGATGGGGTATTTGTTCTGCTTCTGACGCACCCTGATGGAAATGCATGAAAAGATGTCAGCAGGAGTTGAGGAACTCTGTTAGAGATAAATTCGTGCAGTTACTGGTAGCTGCGTTTTAAACGCTCTGCATTCATGCAATCGTGTGTTTGAGAAGCATGGCCTACAGTATCTCAGATGTAAGGTAACTCCATGAGGCGCAGTAACAGAAATAGACTGGTCACTCTAAATATATTCCTCAGGTGTAAACAACATTACTGGCATTAGCCCTTTAATGTGGGGGGAGTCGAGAGGGAGGGTCTCGTCTAAAATGGCTTTATTTCATTTGCTCAGGAAATCTGGGCGCTCCTCAGAAGCTAACGGCGCTTACATTGTGCAGATATCGGGATCAAAGGAGGAGAAGACAATGCGTCTCTTTCCTCCTTTCTGAAGAACGCAGGACAGGATAATGTCGAGGAAGGTATTCATGTTGAAGTATGATGACACGTTTTCATACCACGTCCCATCCTGTCAATAAAAAAAAGCACCAACCTCATGAGCTCATCAAGAAAAGACATTTTTATTTCACACATAAACCTGACTCAAAATACAAAGTGCAGTTTGTTCTAGGGGACACGCCTTCAGATGTATTTATTGAATACAGATAATCGTCAATTTAAGACCACAATTTGTTCCGAGGGTTTTGTCTTAAGCATTATGACCTCATTATCAAAGTATACCGACCTTCAGCTGGCAAATCCATTTCAGCTCAATGTTGAATCCCACATGCTCAGGAATAGATTGAAAAATCTGCAGAGGCGTGAAGAACACGAAGAAATTTACTGACTTTGACATGAGAAAGACAAAAATGCCACAATGGAACACGTAGGTAATAACTGATTCATAACCAATTACAGAAAAAATACTATTAAAGTTGTTTAAAGTTCATTATGACCAACGAGTATTCTACCTGTGAGAGTGAGGGGAATGACTGGTGCTCATCAATTTCATCTTCCTCATCCTGCAAATCTGCAAAAGAATCCAAATTGCTGTTAATTCACAACAACGAACTCCTGCCGACTCCCTTAAACATTAATGCGGCGTCACATCGCTCGTAGCATCATTCCATCCACGAAACAGCAAAAGCACAGCATTTATCAGCACGTCATGCGAGTGTCAGGAAGCGGAGACGGAACAATAGGTTTACCTTTGTCATCGTTTTCTTTCATGGTGGCATTAACCAGCTGTGCAATAAAGAAAAGCACTCATTAAATGCAACATGTTCAACTCTACGCTTTCCTCAGCAGAGCCATGGCGCAGGATAAAGCACGGCGGCTTCGGTTGCATTTCACAATTCAGCGTTTTAATCATTAATAGATTTTGATTTCTGCCAAGGAGGTTATGTGTTCTGTGCCCCGTCCTAGTCTGTCAGCAGGATTATAGACAAAACAACCGCCTTATCTTGAAGAAATTTTGAGCCCAAGGACACAGCCAATGAGATCGTAGTATTCACTGACATGTTACAGCAAATATATTTGAATTGTTCTTGAGTGATGTGGTTATTTCAAGCGTTAGTTCTATAACCCATCTGTTTACCAAAACGGTTTGACTGTTGAACACAGATACATTAGTTGAACAAGCCTGCTCATCTAAGCATGTCTGTCAGTGTGTGTGTGTGTGCGTGTGTACCTTGAGAAGCTGCAGCTGATCGAATGTCAAGTCTTTGACCGGCACCTGGATAAGCTCCTGAGAATTCTTGTCATTTTTCTGCCAAGAGGAAAAGAAAAATGCATTAAATATCAGTATTTGTAAAAAGAAACAAAAGAAAAACAAAACAGTGCTTCTCTAAATTTGACTCAAGTAGTATAAGTTAAGTAGGACATAATACTAACAGAAAATGTAGCATTGTTTTTAAATGTAACAATTATTGTCGTGTTTATTTGAAATCACAATAGGTCTTTCTTTTACCTTCATGGTAGATATGCAGCAGGACATATCGTGGTATATGATGGGAACAAAATCCTTGGAAAGGTGGACATCAAACTCTACAAAAGCAGCACCCTACAAGAACAGAATTGACATGCAGTTGAAGCAGATTTCCTTTCTAACTACATACTTACATTCCTACTTTAATGTTCTGCATATCTTACATGCTTAGCAGCACTTTTGAAAGAGGCTATCGTGTTCTCCTTGACTCTGTGGTGCCTGTTAAACCAGTCAAAGTAGAGTTTGTTGACCGTAGCCGGCGGCACACGACACACCACAGCCCTACTAATGGTATTTTGACTCACTTGGCTGTTTGTGAGCTGCCAGCACCTCTGTGACCAACATCCAGAGTACTTCTTTTCTTCCAATACTTGGTGAACGAGGAGCTCATGTCACACTGCAGCCCCCGGATGGGTCGGATCACCAGGTAGTCCACTAAAACGAGTTTACAGTTTGTGAACTGATCCTCAAAGAGTGACGACTTTGAATGAAGTCGGGAATTGTGTTTTCTGTGTTTTCTGTACAAAATCTTACCTCGGACTTTGCCGATGGTATTCCTGGAATTCCGTCGCATTATAGGAAGTGTGACCACGCCACTGTCCTTGCCACTCTCTGAAAAGCACGAGGAGAGGAGGCAAGCTGTGCCCACGTGTCCGGGATGAACGTCGCCCTGGACAACATGCTCACCGAGGTCCTCCTGTAAAGAAAAGGATGGAATTAAGAAGATGAATGTTTTGTTTGACTTTGCTGCTGTATTTAAAAACTGGCTGCGAGAGCCGCAGCTCAACGTCATCCCTTTGATGCTCACTCCAGGGTCTGCTATCACTTGTCTATAGACAGTTAAAATCAATTGAAACTAAATATTTGGTTAATTTTTTCCTGTTTCCAGGGTGGCGGCACAGTCTTTGTGAATGTTGGAAACTTGCTTAATAAATGCAGCGATTAATTTTTAAAAAGCCCAAACAACTGGCACCTTGTCCAATTATTTATTCTAATAATAATAATTGTTTTCATAACTAACTTTGCTCCAACTATAGACCCGATATTTCGATAAATAACAAGTTACAAGATCATATTGCTTCTTCTTCTATATTCCATGATTACTTCTCATCACCATTACCTCAAAGAACTCAAAGGTAAGCTCGAGGTTGTCTGGGTCCATGGTATGGATGCTGTATTCTGTCCACCGGAAAGGCTCCAGCGCATACCCACATTCAGGCTGCGAGTGGCGTGAATTATAGGCATTGGCACTGATCATACTCATCTCCAGGGTGGTGGCCATCTTGTGCAAAGGTGAAGGAGTGAGCTCATCCTCCTCATCCTCCTCTTCTACACCCTCTATTGCCAGCTTAATTCTGAACATGTAGGTCAAATGCATAAAATTAACAATGAGTCAAAAGGATGAACGATATTCAATTTGAGCTTTTCTTATTATCAGCTAACCGGACGGGTAAAAGCAGCGCTGTAAAAATGTATTGATTTGCCAAACTTTGTCTGGGTTGTGTTAGCGTGGCCTCACCTGAAGCGAGACTTCTTAAATTTCTTCTTAGTGATATAAACTGGAGCCACCTTAGAATAATGCAAACGAAGGCGGATCTCTGTCTGGCATGTCAGCCACCCAGAGTCAACACAATTGACTCCGTCTGTTAAAAAAAAAGGAACACCACACAGACACAAATATTAGGTGTCAAATAACAATGTAACTACTTACATATAGCTGCTGACCACAGAATGGTGTCAGAGACAAAAGCAGGAAGCAGACAACTGTTTTGTACGGTTATAACGGATGACATCAAACCCTTTGCTGTGCAAAATAGAGAAAGTGGCCTATGGGCTACTTAAAGTTCCTGAACAGATTAAGCAAATGTGTAAGCCTCAATGTTCGGAGGAACAGCAGTTCGGAGGAACAGCCATACTGCTGTTTGGAGGAACAGCAGTATGGCTTTTTGCAGAGGAAGAGTACCACAGATGCCATGTTTGCTTTGAGGCTAACAATGTAGAAGTACAGGGAAGATCAGAAGGAGCTGCATTGTGTCTTTGTAGATCTAGAGGACAGGGTGCCCAGAGAGGAACTGTGGTACTGCATGAGGAAGTCTGGAGTGGCAGGGAAGTATGTTGGAGCAGTTCAGGACATGTTTGACAGCAGTGAAGTGACAGGGGAGTTTAGTGTAGAAGTGGGATTTACACAGTAATGGATAGACTAACAGATAAGGTGAGACAGGAAGCCCCTTGAAATATGATCTTTGCAAATGACATTGTGACCTGCAGTGACTTTAAGTACCTCAGGTCAACAGCACAGAGTGATGGAGAATGTGGAAAGGAAGTGAAGAATCGTGTGCAGGCAGGCTGGAACGGGTGGAGGAAAGTA
Organism: Brachionichthys hirsutus; assembly: GCF_040956055.1. Taxonomy (NCBI): domain Eukaryota; kingdom Metazoa; phylum Chordata; class Actinopteri; order Lophiiformes; family Brachionichthyidae; genus Brachionichthys; species Brachionichthys hirsutus. The sequence continues at coordinate 4,444,044 of NC_090916.1, read as the reverse complement.
TCAGGTGTGCTCTGTGATAGTGTGCTACATGTATGTAGTTCAGATAGAGAGATAGTATTTTTATCCAACTTACTGTGAATTCCAAATTGTCCATCATCAATATTCTTGTGTGATCCTGCAGAAAATGAAGAGCATGTAAAAAAAAAAAAAAAAATGTAAATCTCAGCAGTCAAATCAATCAGGGATTACCTGTGGGGCTCATCGTGCGGGGCTGATGATGGGTCTCCCATATTTTGACTATCACTTGACAGGGACCACCCGCACTCTGCAATTCCAATGTTTGGTACAATGTTAGGTTTTCCCCCAAATCAGATACCTTGATCTACTTTTCTGGTCTGGTCTGGTCACCAACTGTTCTTGGGACCAAAGTGTAAGAAAAGAATTAGAACTGGCATATTCACCAATCCCCACCCAGGGTAGTCCGCCACCATGGGTTGAAGTCTTGCAAAGTGGATTTGTTAGTGAAGAAACAATATTTCAGTTCCACATTAAGCTGCTGTAAATCTGTAATTAAGTCATCAATAGCTATAGCCAAAGCTGTTCGTGCGCCCACTCTGTAATTCATTATGCTTGTGGACAGTTATAGTGTAACATACTGAATTATGCTGATTAAAAAAAGGTCCCCTTTATCTAAAATTATTATCCACAAAAAGAAATGGTGTAAATTGCTCTACTGCTCTAGGAGTCTACTAAATTATATCGAAAGTTATTAACCTCCTTGTAAAATGTTGGCTTGTATATAAACCTTACTTTACAGGCCTGAAAAGCAAGCAGAGCAAGTTTCAGCATTGAAGAGCGTCGCATTGTTCAATTTCGCATTGTTTCATCGTGAGAACAAAAGTAGCTCAGATCAGAGGGGATTTTTTTTATGTTGCACAATCTGATACTACTATAATTGATAAAAGGAACCAAAAAAAAGCACACACTAGTAGAGTTGGGAGAAAGTCATTGTTATATTCTATAATATTTTTGCATTTCCAAGGAACTTTGATTTGAGATATGCCTTCAACATCTACATGCAGTTAACTCTTTCAATGCCATTGACGTCTATCTCAAGCCAATGATAGAAGATGACAGAATAGACTTTAATCTTTCATTTGGTAGGTTCGGTGTTTGCATAGTCATAGTCCAAAATATTCCGTGGGGCTTGAAATACATGGAAAAATGAGCAAAAACTGGGGCACTCTGCTGAAAATGACTGGCACTGAAAGAGAGATGAGTTTGCAAGGCCACAAAAACAAAAATGTGTTTCTAAGGAGCTGGACACGTGACATGCAAAAGAGCAAAGTACTTAGTTGGGAGGTAAATTGGCTCATTTTAATAACATAGTAGCATAACTATTAGCGTGACCTACTGGGCTCACCTTTGGCTGCAGGAAAATGCCTTTGAGATAGCGATACTTGGAAGCAACTCCTTTAGGCACACTGATTGTTGTCGTCCACGTATTTCTGTGAGGAGGAAAACAAATGCTTATAAAAAAGCAAGAAATATAAGGAGACATGATTATTCATGTAAAAATAAGCCTACCCGTCTTGACCATCGGGACACAAAGGCACAGCTCTTTGATGGCTCCATTCTCCTAGAGCTTCACAACTCCCAACTACTGCAATGACCTCGCCTAAAAAAGGTTGAAATTGGCCCGTCACCTGAATTAAACATTTTGATGCACACATTTGACAGAAAATCATAACAGCAGCTACATTTCTAACAATATTTTGGAGTAAAAATGAGACATCTTCTTAATTGAAATCATAGCATAATCACTTGCCAAAGACTTCACAATCAAATCATATATGAGCCTAGAAAGCACTCAGATCACATACTTCCACCATTGCCATGGTTAAATCGCTGGAGCAAGGACACCTAAAAAAAAGTTTCCCCTCCTCAAGATCCACATCTCACAATAACACTGAATCAATGACAAAAGTTCACGTCCCTGGGTACCCTTGAATCCTTTCACACTGCTTTTTGGGGTAGTGGTTAATGGGCTGGGATTACAAGCCAGGGGGGTCGGAAACTTGCTGCCTTCTCCACTTTATTGGTACGTCTTCTGATCCTTCTCAAATGGAAGGATGCTGCCCCACCCATAGTATCACACTGGATTAGAGATGTTTCATCTTAAATTAGAAAAAATACAATGCGTGATGAGGGGCTCTGAAAAGAAATTTCATCAGGTGTGGAAACCATTTTTTGACCTTTTTCAGCCAACAATGGTACAATAATGAATTTTCTGCAGAATATTTTCTCGTAAGTAGCCGTGATGATGGAATTGTTTGTTTTGTGTGTGTTTTTTTTTTTTTACTTTTTCTTTTCAGATGTTCTATTTGAACTTTTTTTTTATATTGTTGAAATTTTAATAAAAAAAATATGAAACACTAAAAGTTCACCTCCTTTTCTGACCACTTTATTTGTTGAATCTTTTTGTCATAAACTGCATTTTCAGTCAAGCTTCCCATACCGGCGGCTGTCTCTCCTCTGACGGCCAGAGTCACCCGAGACGTCTCCATAGCAGGGACTGGCACAAAGTGATTGGCAACCAAATGAAGCTGAAAAACATAAACACATTATAAATGTAAAAAGGACGTTGATTAATTAATCAATAATCAATAACACAAGCATTGCACTGGAGGTTAATTTGCATTCGCCAATTGCAACCACTGTCTGAATTAATTATTAAGACAGTTCATCAGAAAAATTTCACACGCAATCACTGACGAATAACAGCCGAGGCAGGGAAAACAACGGAAATATGGACTTACCTTTGGATTTTGGCAGCTCCAGCTGCGCCAGTTGGCTCTTTTTCAGCCCATTCGCACAGAATCAGCATCGCCCATAATGCAGAATCTGTCGTTTCTCCGGCCAGTTTGTCCAACGGGGATCATAATTACCCTTTAAAGTTCAAACCGAGCAGGAAATGTGTTTTTCCTCTCGACGACAGCAGCAAGAAGACAGTCTCAGAAGGACGACAACACATCGCCGGAAGGTTTGTTCGAACACAACGAGCGACGGGTTTACTCAATGAAAATATCAGTTTCAAAGTAAAGGTCTGCAATCACTTTGCGTTGCGGCAAAGTCATTGATTAACGTTTAGCGGCGTTACAGCCCGGCATGGCATAAATATTTTAAGGTATGTTAAATATCACTGGGCATGCTCCCAGCTTCGATGTCTCTCGATACGTATTGGCTACCTTTATTTTGAAAGGAACATTTTAGTGTTCCTGGTCGAGTATTGACTTCCGCTGACTCCTCGCTTGAGCCGGTTTAAACCGCTTTGATCCTGATTTTTGCTTCACTTTATGTCGCGTTATGCGGTCTTTGTCCTCACTGGGAACAGACAGCGTCACACACTGTAAATTAAAGTTAATTGTGTTTGTTTAGCACAAACGCAAGTTGCGACACAAATAGAACTTAAACACGCACTGAATGGTCTCGCGTGCAATGTCATCAATTAATTATAAATAGCGAAAATGTGAACGTACTGTAAAACGTTCGTGCAAGGAGAACAGATACTTATTTTCGGTAACGCTTCTTTATTGCCTCTTACTCCCGTGCGTGGCTTTACAACAACAAGACCATAAACTAGAACCCGAGCATGCGCAGTACGAACCTACGGCAACTGATGTAGGACATAAATCACAATAAACATGCGATCATTATACTGCACGATCTACACGTACCACTGCCGATAAAACCCGAAACACCCGCAGTGAAGACGACACTTGTTTTGAAGTTGTAAGGCAAAGCTGGGTCTTTATAAAAAAGAGGGGGGGTGTTTTAGATCATGACGTCATAAAGACCAGGAGTGAGTCGCTTTCTCGGAAAGGAGGAAACTTTCTAAGAAACGTGATCACGTGACTCGGATCAGATGGCGTTTGAAGTCTGCCATCAACACTGCTCTTCTGGGATCAGGTGCTTTGCCTAAAAGGAACTTGAGCAGTGGGTAAATAATTCTACCTATCATGGGCTGTTTGATCAACAACTGATCGTCCACGATAAAATGTAAGCGTCTTTTAAGAAACAGATAAAATCACGCTCAATTTAAACAGGTAAAAAATTTGTTATAATAATAAGAAGTAAATATTTTTTTTAATCTGCTTCAAGACAGAACTGTCAGGCAGAAAATGCGTTTTAAAAAAGCACACATAATTTAGATATTAGATATAGATATAATTTAGATATTTAGTTATATTCATGAGTGTATCATGATGATAATTATTTTGAGGATGAGGTTTATTTGAACTTTGTTAACTATCCATTACGTTGGATAACCTGTTTCAGGTTCTTCGCATGCAGTTCAGATTAGAACCGAGTTATAGCTTGTAGCCCCCTCTAGTGTTCAAATAAAGGCAAATACACCCTGCCATCGAGGTTGGTGGCAACAGTTCAAATTGCCATGAAATAAATACACCTTTAAGATTTCTTCACGGTGCAATTCCTAATCTCCAAAACGGGGGCAAATGCTGCACTGAGTCTGATGGAGCAGGAAAGCTGCATGTGTATCACTGAGATACACGGCTGTAACCCTGGAGCATCCTTTCCATGTTGGAGAACATTGTTGTGGGAGTATTGTTTGGAATCTGCACATTTTAGGAACCACAAGCAGAACAGAGATTTGGAGTGTCTTACCAGGACTGTACGACAGAAGGCAGGTGAGTAAATGTGAAATACGTGAACGTGTTTACGCATTCAGATGTGTATTTAGTTTATTTCCTGCAAGTTTTCTCTCATGTTTCTGGCCTTTCTGAGTGTTGCCCCTGCTCTCAGGTTCCTGAATGTCTGCACCTTGCATTTTTATCCCATTTCTGACTCCTGTCTGTATTTTGGGTTTTGTCCTTTTCAGATGTTTTGGATATTCTACATATCAAAAAATATATATTTTTTAATCTCCCTCATAAACTTCCATGTTAGTCACCACATCAACACAGTGCGCTTGTCATGTTTTGACTTTTTGTAATTAAAACATTGAACCTCACATCTCTGCCTTGTGACTATATTCTTGGGTTCTCACTCTGAAAATGTTGAAAAGTATCAGATGAAGGGATTATTTCCACACATGAGAGAGACTGGAAACACAAAGAAAGGGGGGCTCATAGCAGCAAAACGAGGAAAAACGGAGTTCTAGACCCAGGAAATGACAAAATCAGAAATCAGCACGCCTAACTGTTGTGATAATTAAATTAGCTCATCAAATGATCTTTTAAACCATCAGGAATCATTAAATGCCACAGAGGATGCCCTTGAGGCTCAGTCTAAGGACAACCTTTAGACCTTTGAGAGTGAGATAGAATTTAAGAAAACAATCAATCACCGAGGTAGAACTGAGAGAAATAATCCAATTTATGTCTATTTGTTGTCAGAGTCCTGATTGTTTACAGCTTTAGGTTATTAATCCTGTGAAAACGACTTAACATCAGTGTCAGATTTACCAAAGAGCTAAAGGCCATTGTGAGGAAGATACTTCAGTATATGCCAGTACTTTCTATAATAGTAGTTGCATTTATGGAGTGGAATGAATTTTCCAATGTGGAAATTGGGTCAAGCGAATCAAGTCTGCCACGCTTGCAGTTATCCACGTCTTAAGAGCACTTTCAAAGTGGCACTTAGTGGGGAAAGACATTGATAACACAGTTTTAAATGGGAGTCCACATGCCTCGAACAGTGCCTTTAAAAGCGTTTAAAAAAAACCTCTTTAAAATCGTATCTTACACTTAAATAGACACTGTGCAGAAAATAGAGCTTATTGGGCCGACTAAGAACAAACACGCCAAGAAACCAAAGTAGTCTCCTTTCTAGCCAGCTTTTTAATGGGACATTGGAATTATATTGTCATAATACTGCTACTATACACCAACAGAAAGTCACAATCACATCAGAAGGCCGACTAAAACACAGTGAAGAACAGATGCTCAAGGGTTCCATCTTCCAAAAGTGTCGTTTTAGTTTGTCAAGATTTATATGGGTATATATATAATACATCAGCATGCAATCTTTCAGTAGGCAGTTTTAGAACCAATTTGCCAGCAGCATTAATAAACCTTATAATGGTCCCAGCGGTTGAGTCACTCCTTCAGCTACAACGGTCCAGCCGACAGCGTTTTTTAATAACAACCGTTTGCATTGACAGATCAAAAATCAATGCTCATGATGAAACCCAGGAGCGTAAAGCACAGGCAGCGATACTGCTGCATTAAATGTTCATGTGCTGCAGAGGTCTGGTACAATAGGATGGTTAACATTCTCCGTAGTGTCACAATGGGAGATGTTTTATGTATGGGGTGATGCAACATGAATAATTACTGAAGAGTCAAATATTAATATCAATATTGAATTGATGCTATACTATACTATAGATTTAATGTGCAATAGTTCCACATTAAAGTTTGAAAATGACCAGCCCTTCTGGTTCTGTCGCGGATTGATGATCCGAAACGTTTGTTAACATTTCAGTAACAAAACCCGAACCACAATAAAAAATGAGATAGTCCTTCGGTGGTGTGAGCGCTGCTGATGACCGGCCTTCAGCAGACATCCCATGACTCAGGCCCGGGCTCTCAGGCTAACAGCAGTGAGATGATGTCAAGTAAGGATTTATTACCTCCGCCAAGGAGGAAATGTTGACATTTAATGTCGCTCTCACAATTTGTTTGTCTGGATTACACATGAACTGCTTGACAGACTCTCGTGGCACTCAGGTTGGAGCGCCGGCCATGTGGCGGCTCATTCTACCGAGAAGCATTGTTGACAACTTTATTAACAATATTACAACAGAGAGTAAAGAAATGCTTTAAAAACAATACATGAATAAGAGTCACGTTGCACACATGCATGCTCCAACACACCGCTCCAGTTTGGATCCATTTTTATTTATTTTTTGTTCACTTTCTTTAACATTGCAAGTCCCATGATTGCCATTTTTATTGTAAACCTATTAATTGGAATTTAGATTGGAGTTTAATTTATTTATAAGGGGGGTGTTGGGCCTCAGTGGAAACATTCACTTTAATGAATCCTCTTTAGTTCACTCTGTACTGAACTGGGAGACAAACAGACCAACGTCGCAGTCCAGTCGCTGGTAGCTTGGAAGCCTTTCGCTCCGAATTCTTCAGCTTTCTTCAGAATTACTCAAAATATACAGCAAACACAAGGGGCCTATATAATACCACTTACTGGTGAGGCAGAGCTGCATCATACAGTGTCTTGGTAGAATTATTATGTATTTTTTTCTCCTGTAAAGACAGAAGAAGCTACTTGGAGGGTCCATTCCTACACAGATCTGTCGTGGAAAATATGGTTTAATCTATTTAAGTCTGTGTTAATACTTTTTCGGAAAATATTCTGTCATATCAAGAAAATGTCACATTTCAAATGCAGGATGGATATGGTGCAATTAGTCAGAGCTTTGCTTTAGATTTTTACAACAGATTGTAATAAAAGAACAATAAAAGCAGGAGTTCCTCGAATGGAAAATAAAACTGCCTACTCATTAAAATGTCAGACAACAACGATGCATTGAGCACACGCATATTATTAGTAAGTGTATTGGCCCACAGGCGATCATAAACAGACTATTGTTTTGGGAAGATCATCAAAAGCCCCTCAGCAGTTAGGAGCCAATCACAGCACTCCGTCCCCTCTGTGATCAAAGCTCAGCCGAGGGTTTCATCTGGTGCTCTGCATCGTGAGCCTTGCTCGCCTTTTGTTCATGCATTTTAGTTGTCGTGATGAAAGGGGGCGGGTGCTGCTGCAGACAGGGGAGGGGGGGGGGGGGGGGGGTCTGAGTCGTGCTCACAGAACCTGTCTTACTGCATCGTGCCGCCTGCAAGTTCTTCATGGCCCACTAAAATATTAATCGGGCCTGAAGCCATGGTGTCAAGACGATGAAAACTCACACACACGGTGTCATACATGAGTGCGCAGGCATTCATGGACACACACGCAGATTACACAGAGCATGGGACTTGCATAATTTGGTGCTTCGATGCTTTTGTGGAGTAATAGGCCTCAGGCACAGACACAACTTCCTCCCCAGGGACGGCGGAGTAAATTGCTGCTGCTCACTGTACACACACAGAAAAAAAAAAAAGTTACATTGAAAATATGTAATTCACACTAAAGAATGGGTTCAGAGGCTGCTTTGAATCACCACATATTGCTTTTGTGTACAACACACAGTTCTATGTTCTCTCGTACTCAGTAATTACTTCATTACTTCCACAATGGAGCCTGTCTGTAGGAACAAAGAGAGACGGAGGCTCACGAGAAGCAAATGGCCGGAGAGCAGATTTATGAAGCATGATATTCTCATTTTGCTCGCAGCTGTTTCACTTTCTGAGATGTGATTAAACGTAAAAGTGATTTGCCATATATAAAGGTCAGTGCTTGTCATGTAAACATTTTTTTATTATCATCATACATATTTCAAGCATGCACAAAGGCACACACAGATGGGAGTTATCATCACGACTCTCTCCCGATCAATCCCCCTCCCCCTTACCTTGCTCCCATTCCCCCTTTTTTTCTCCACCTACGTTGTACATATTATGTGTGTCTTTAATTTATTGCTATTTTTTGCATCAATGGAGTAATTTATTTTTATTGGTATTGTTATATGTCGACGTACGAAGGAATTTCAACGGAAACAAGACCGCAAGGGCTTTCTTGAAATGCTCCTCTTAGTCAGGGTGTTTGACTTTATTTGTACTGTAATACATTCTATTGTTTGACTGTACTTATGCTGCTCTTACATTCTATCTAATAAATATATTCTTCTTGAAAACAAATTGCTGTACAGGGCGAAGAAAAAAAAAGAAAAGCACGCAAACAGCCGAACTAGAAGACGCCAGCAGTTGTCAGTTTGAATGTTCCCGGCTGTTTTGAGCTGAGCCCACTAACTTTATGCCAACTACGCTAATCCAGGTTTTTCAGGAGCAGTCGCACATTAAGATACGGTCCCTGCTGGGTATTAAAAGAAGTTGGAAATCAAGGCGTAATCGCATATATATATATATATATATATATTCACATTTGTCACGTTTCTTTTCAGGCGCCTTCTTTTTGAGGTATTGCCATTTATAATACTACATTGGGATGAGATGCACTTCTTATGCAGCCCAGGTATTCTTCAGTGTTGTGCTACAACTGTCGAGCTCTCCCATTAAGCAACACGTTAACAGCGGAGACTGAAGAATTATTACATCATTTGAGTCAGAGATTGGGGCAGTCCTCTGGAGCAAAGAGATCTTTAATCATGGGGAACAATATCCAGTTTAATTCCATAGTAGCCCAGCACAATGCAACATGAATATGAGCACAAGCACAGGCTGGTTCGAATCAGCATCTCTTTGGAAAAGGAAAATAACATGATAAATTGGCACATTAACGCTGCAGGGCAATTGAATCGCATAAGAGCGTGTTCAATACCTGCTTTCCTCAGGCGTTTAGTGGCATTAAACAGAAACATGCAAGGACTCTAATTCGACCATCTCGTCCAGCCGTTTAAATAATCAACCTGAATAGTATCTGACACAAACGGGATCACTAATTCACTTTGCACAAAATGTCATCATTGTGCACGCTTCAAATTTCACACGTCCGCTCTCTGTGCGGGTCTAATAATGAGTCATGACACTAACAGAGCCTAAAGCCCTCCTCCTACGCTTCTGCAGCCCACTCCTCTCTTTATATGAGGCAGTCCTCTGCTCCATCCTTCAGAGCAGTCGGCGCCCAGTCAGCGCAGCTCTCTCCTGCTGCTGCTGCGGAGAGGAGGGAAGAAGCATCTTTTAACTCGGACGTATCTTCAGTTCACCAACATGAGGCTTGTTTTTGTCCTTGTGGCTGCGGCTTTGTTGACAGGTAGGTGAAAGAGTGGCGAGTTGTTGCTCCCGCAGAGTGTTGGAAGTTAGTCAGCCGATTTCAGCACCACGGACAGAGGTACTGATTCTTACTCCACTGCGCTGTTCCTTGTTTCAAATGCAGAAAATCTAGCACTTCCGGTGGGAAAACAAAGGCAAAGACAAGATGTGGTAATGCTTTTTACTTTGCAGTTTTACCATTGAGATCAAACCCTTATCTGTGAATAAAATACTTTTTTTTCTTTTCGGACTGCAGGTAAAACAATGCTTGGTTGAGGTGCTGTCAAAAGCTCTCTCCAAACCAGACTCCCAGCTGGATCAGGAATGCAAAGACATCCTGCAAGCAGGTAAGAAGCATAAAGAGATTATTTAATGCGTGTCTGAACATAGCGAGTAGATGCGGCACTATTTAACTGTCAGATCAGAATACCTTGGCAACCGGCTGGTGATATAAATAGAGGCCGTTTGATTATTTCTGAATCATCCAATACATAATGAGGTTAGAATTAAAGGCTGATGTCAAACAAGAAATCTTTCATAACTGGTCCCGAAAGTGGCTCCAAAAACCTCTTGATCTTCTTTTACTCTGCAATAGGGGTTAAACATGCCCCAGTGGACAAGAAGAGTGCTGAGGTGATAGCAGCTCATGAAGATGTGGTCAAAGGTCAACCTGATGACCCCAAAGCAAAGGGAGTAAACGCAAAAGACATTGAGGCGCTCCTGAGATCTGTGGAGGAAAAGAGAGAAATCCCGGAAGACGAGCGCAGCCAAGAATCCTGGAGTTTGGGTGATGAAAAGGAGAAGAGACAGGAGGATGGAGAGGTGGAAGAGCGAGAAAAGAGGAGAAGCCAGAGACCGAAATACCAGCAACGGGCACGCAAACGAGGGGAGGAGGAGGAAGAGCGCAGTCAAGAGAGTTGGGGGTTAGAAGGGAAGGGATCAGAGGAGGAAGGAGAAGACAGAGAGAAGAGGAACTGGAGACCCGGAAGGTACCACCAGAAAAAACACAAGCGAGATGAGGAACCTTTAGGAGGAGAGAGGGAGGAGCCAGAGAAAGAACGTAGTCAAGAGTACTGGGATGTAGACAAAAGGTATGGAAGCGAGGAAGAGGAAGACGGATACAGACCTGTGTGGCAGCCATCGCATCCCAACCTCCACAAACGTGGTGAGGAAGAGGATGGCGAGCGCAGCCAGGAATATTGGGACTTTGATACAGGAAGAGACAAGAGAGACTGGAGGTCTGGCAGGTATCACCAGAGGAGACCCAAACGCGATGAAGAGCTCTCAGATGATCCCAGGGAAGAACCCAATGAAGAGCGCAGCCAGGAATATTGGGACTTTGATACAGGAAGAGACAAGAGAGACTGGAGGTCTGGCAGGTATCACCAGAGGAGACCCAAACGCGATGAAGAGCTCTCAGAGGCCCCCAGGGAAGAACCTGATGAAGAGCGAAGCCAGGAATATTGGGACTTTGATACAGGAAGAGACAAGAGAGACTGGAGGTCTGGCAGGCATCACCAGAGGAGACACAAACGCGATGAAGAGCTCTCAGATGATCCCAGGGAAGAACCCGATGAAGAGCGAAGCCAGGAATATTGGGATTTTGATACAGGAAGAGACAAGAGGGACTGGAGGACCGGGAGGTATCACCAGAGAAGACACAAACGCGATGAAGAGCTCACAGATCAGAAGAGAGAAGAGGCTGACGAGGAACGCAGTCAGGAGTCCTGGGGCTTGGACAAAAGAAACGGAAACGAAGAAGAAGACGTGGAAAAGCGCTCATGGAAGCCAACACGCCGATACCACTACAAGACGAGGTTTCACAAGCGCGGCGGAGGCTCGTCTGAAGAAGGAGGGAGGGATTCAGAGGAAGACCAGGAGGCTGCACACAGCAGGGCCGATGTTCTGAGGTATTTGAATCTTTCATCGTGTTTAACAACTCTTTAGACGTTTGCTTGCCTTCCTGCAGCCCGGAGCACAAAACGCAGTCCAGCTCAGTACCACAGGGATGAAAACAAAAGGAATGAGCTGCCGCTTTAAGCGTTGTGCATGAGCTGCTGTTAGAATCAGACGGCCGTCTAACCGGGTCTGTTACTCAGGTACCTGGCAGAGAAGCGCAATCCCTGGATTTTCAGAAGCTACTACCATCCAGCTTGGTTTAAAAGGGATCCGGATGAGCAAACGGGAAGCTCAAGCAAGGTAGACGGAATACGCATCATTTGAGAAAATACAGTCGCAAACTGGTTTGTTGCGTTAGATTACAGATAAAGCGTCGACCTAAACATTAAGAAAAAGTCATCTCAATATGTAACTTCATCCATTTAACCGTTACCACATGCAGTTTTTATTTCATTATCACTGACCGCTCCATCGTTAATGCTTGTAATCCGGTTTCGACTTGAATGTGAGCAGAAGGATCAATTGGCCAAACTGCTGAGCTATAAGATGAGCCGGTTGGTCAACCACCCCGATGAAGAGGAGGCAAAGAGGAGCACACACCACAGAGTGCTAAACGCACAGGAGGTAAAAACAAAACGCTTTCACTTACTGCAAAATAAATGAATAAGACAAGAACCTTTATGGCCGATTTGTGCATACGTTTGCTGCCATACTCACTTTGTTAACCCTCTACTGGTCCTAGAGCGTTGCACGGAAGTGTGCAAAAATCTATAATCATCAGTAAACACTGTGCAGCACCGAATCTCATTTACCACATACTCGTGAAAAATAAGGTGCAGCTGGATTCAGGTTTATGAATGCAAATCCTAAAAACAGAAGAAACCGAGTCCAGCCTGAAAGATGAATTTGAATAAATACATCTGCAAGTCTCACGTTTATCCGGCTGCCTCACCGAAAGACGCTCCGTCAATCCTAGACTGAGCCAGTTAAGCCACCTCATGTACCCCATCCACAGCGTGCCATGTGTGTGCGTGTGTGTGTGTGGGGGGGGGGGGGTTAGCAGCCATGCTCCTTACGGAAATACCCCGTCTATATGGAGATGTCATCACTTAGCATTCGGAACCACAGAGCATCGGCAGACATGCGTCTGTGCGTCAAGAACTTCCCCTCAAGAGCATGTCCCAAATACATTAAGACAAACAGAAGGGAATTCATCAGGGGCGTCTCGTTCTTCATCTCAGACTCAAATCACTGCTTCATATTTCCGCTTTTGTTAACTACACCTTTTTCTTCTATTACGGCAGGAATCATCGTAAACAGAACACGACAATTCTAACCTCTCGGAGCAATCATCCATAGTAAACCCATCATTAAACAGAACAGACCAACGAGGCATGCTATAATGAGAGAGTAAAGAGTAAATCATGGAGTTAGTGATTTATTTTTTATAGGAATGTAATAAAAAGTGACCCAATTTGGCTTATTTATGCAAATTCAAGGACAGGAATGAAAAAATATCCTGTCATGTTGAACTGTTATTATTTGACAAAACGCATTCTATTTTCAGGAGGAGTTGGAGAACCTCGCAGCCATGGACATGGAACTGCAGAAAATCGCTAGCAAACTGCATGACAACACTGATTAAACCCCGGCGGGCAGCATCCAACTTCCCTGTCCGACAGAAGTTGCCGTCTCTGCAAATCGTGCTTTAAGTGTAGAAAATAAAAAGAAAGAAAGATTATAATAGAGCCTTGCCAAAAACATTTTAGCTTCTTGTTCATCATGGTAGTCGTGATGTCTTTGATGTTTTCAAATTAATCCGCATGGGAATGGTTTTAATGTTCATATTATATACTACGGTGAGAAAACGTTGAAAATAATAGGCCTACGCCGCTCATCTGCCTGACAGCATTACCGTATTCATGCATGTGTGTTCCTTAAGAGTTTGTTCAGCCTGCACTCAATTAAAGGAGTTATTCTGGGACCAAACAAATGTCTCAAATGATTTCTTGATGGAGACAAAGGATTTACACACCAGTGTTTTCAGCTCTGCTTTTTTTTAATTCTCTGCAGGTACGGTACGTAACTCACAGTGATGCTGGATTATAAACAAGACGCACTTTCTGCAGGAAAAATAAAATAAAAAAAATAAGATCAAAGGAGTCTCTGGGCACAACTAAAACCTGTCTCTTTCCTCATGAAACAAAAGATGATCTCCGTTTCCTTACGCGACGCATAACTGAGCTCATTCAGGCTACAAGGCGTACCGTTTTAGCGATCAGCCTTCATCTACACTGATGTGATCTGGAGTGCGCAAAGACGAGACATCGTCTCCCTTATTCCAGACGTGTGAAATCACGGCAGCAGAATCCAAAGTCAGCACTGGAGGAGAGCCCTTTGGCAATGCGCCCTCGACAGATGTGATGCTTCCGCGCCTGTTCATCCCTCCGTGTCCGTCAGTTTCAGTCTCTTTGGCGCTGGTTCTTCATCTTGCAGAGAGGCTTGCAGTTTGGAATGGTCCACGGCGACCGTCGTCCCTGAGAGGAGGTAGCCCCCGCCCCCACTCATCAGCAGCACAGGACGAGTCCTGTTGGGCAGCACCTGGGCACATGGCGTGGACACAGTCAGGAGGGCATTCATGCTCGTCAAAGGGCTGTGGGGAAATGACCGCTGGCCTCGTGGGGAAGATCTCTTGGAGCGTGCAAAGAAATTTAAACCTAAGCTTTGGTGGCTGCGCAGCATAGCACAGAGGATCAATGCAACGCAAAACAAGAGTTATGGTCACCAATATCACCTTGAGATGAAGACATTTAAAAAAAAAAAACACTTTCCTGATTTTTAATGGACCAAGATATTAACAATTAAAATCAAAACGACAGACCAAATGTTTCTAAAAGTCTATGAGTTATTCATCTCTTTGTTTTTCCATCATTAGCTCTATGCCTGATAAATTCAACCAACTCTGACTGATCTTTTGTGGCTCGTGCAGCCTGTTGAGCTGTGGCGTTCTCACAAAGCCGCGGGTGCAGAGTTCTCACTCCTTTAGTGTTATCCTTGTCTTTGATGAAGTCGGTGAAACGAACGACCGTGTCGAGACGGGAACGTTACGGTCCGTAAAAAACAAAACAATTAGCTGAAAGATAATAAAACCGCAGAGTAGGACAATAACCTGCGATGCCTCCATCACTTGAAGCGGTCTCTTTCACATTACCGATAGGAAATCGATCCCTCACTATTAAAGAATATTGACTGGGGGGGGGCTTTATCTATTCCAACAAAACTCATCATGCTGACTCATAACTTACCTGGTAATGTCTCAGCCAGGTGTCAGTCAGTCTGAGGCTGACTGTGCCGCCGCGTTCCCTCAGCTTTGTGTAGCACTCGACAAGAGGCTGTAGAGATCGCGGGGTGAGAGATCAAAACAGAGCATTAAGGTTTAAGGCTGCAGAGTCAACACACAGAGAAAGATCTTTTTTTTTTTTTTTTGCACCACAAGCACAAAAGACGAACACTCCGACGCGATGTGCATCGTAACTCAGCAGCAACGTGACGTAAAGACAAGGTTTCCCTTCTGCCAGCAAACCCTTTTGCAGGCAAAAGAGGAGCGTACCTCTTTGTATTGAGAGTAGACTACAAAAGGCCTGGAGGGGGAGAGGAATTGGAGCAGACCCATCAGAACCGGACATGGGAGAAAGCGACTGGCGATAACCAACCTGCACGTGGGAGACAAAGATGATGATCAAGCAAACCCGTCTGATCAGAAATACACAATTTGTTCTTGGAGATGTGTAAATTAGAGGAATCATAATTCATGTTCTCTCTGCAGTTAAATCTGACACCAACCCATCGGCATTCCTGCCTTCCAGCAAGGCAGCAGCAGTCGCCAGCTTCTTCCGTTTCTCCTCCAGCTTTGCCATCCTTTCCTGAGCCTGGGGGGGGTGGGGGGGAAGTCAGGCCAGATCTGAGTTTTAAAATGTGCTCTCCCCGCCCCCATAGACATGCTTATAAATATATATAAAAAAATAAATGTATATTAATGAATAGCAGACGCACTTTGACTTCCTTGCTCTTCTTCCCTTTCTTCTGGTCATTCGTGCCACTGCTCATCTCAATGCCCTGATCTTCTTGACAGTCATCCTGTTTTGCCTCAGGCTGACATTGTTCCTCCACTGCAGCCACGTTAGGCTGCTTTGAATCTGTGATAGTGAAGGCGATAATCTATGTTAGAGATGCATCAATGTGTATTTTAGCAAGCTCTAACAACAAATGACAAGGAAATGTTTTATTTTTTAGCACAGGCAATAAACATCTTTGAGAGATTTCTTTGCCAAAAGCAAAAACAAAAAGTTCTCTCTACCAGTGCTGGGGTCTTTGGCAGCGGTGGCCAGAGTGCCTGCTAGCAGTTCATTGACATGGCAGACGGGGAACTCGTGCAGCGTATCGTGGAAATGCGCTGGGAAACCAAAGCTCTCCACACCCGCCCGAAAAGGCTCACCTCCTGGGTACATTTGGATCACTGAGCCGTAGCCTGGAAGAGGAGGAAAGGGAGGACAATTAAACAGATGGCTGACAAAATGGAAAGGACAGAAAGTCTTTGCGAAGAAAAGCTAAAATCACGAGGTCAGAGTACACAGGTTTGACGTACCCCCCATCCGTTCCATGACGGCTCCAAGCACGAGGCCGGCGCAAGTCTCAAACACCAAAACTTTACTGCCCGCATGGATGTTTGCCAGAGTCAACATCTGGGCAAGTGTGTCGTACCTTAAATGGCTGCAGCAGAAAAAAGATAAAAAATAAAATCACATTCATACACCGGTATTTCTTTTTTTGCATACAAATATAAGTTTCACACAGATTGTGAAGCCCTGTCGCCGACTCACCAGATCTTTCCTGGTTCCCTGCCGTGGTACATCATAGCCAGGATGCGACAGGACGGTTTCAGAATCGTCACACTGTTTTCATATCTGGAAAAGCGAAAGATGGGGAAACAGCTGACAACACTAATAAGAGCGAACCACGTCGTGAAGCACTGCAAGCGACTCACTTTTTCTTCTTCTTCTTGATGTATTTGTCCTGGGCGTATCCAGTCTTATCTTTGAATGTTGAGCTGTTATCTATAAGCTGCTGAATGATTTCCTGTGGTACACAAACTCATAATGTCAACAGTCCGTCTTCTGTTATACCTCAATATTTTATTTGATCATTAAAAGATAAGCTGTGTGATGAGACAGACAAAAAAAAAAAAGATGTCCCTGCTCCTGGAAAAATCTACTTGGGCTGATTTGGATGCAGCGTTGGATGCCATTACACTATAAAACACGCAATGCTTGTTGGTAAAAAACAACATTTGAGCAAATCTCTCGTTACGATTCGACTCGTCTCCACTCCAAGCCCTCCGTTTCTATTTCTTCAGACACGTCTTTAACAATGGGGTCGTGCCAGCTGCTCAATATTGCTGTTTGACAGCGGTGAATAAAATCTAATGAAATTTAAAGCATCAGGATAATGCATGTGGACTTAAATCCTGATTCTCACATTAACTGTAACAACACAACATGGCCATGGATTGGATGGATGCCTACGATCCAATACGCAACAGCGTATTGTGTTTTGGCAACACAGATAATCAATGTGCGTTTTACTGAAGCCTGGACATGAAACTTGATGATCCGAGTGCTCAGACAGCAGGTCTATATACCAAGTGAACACACCTGAACTAGACTTTAATAAATAGAGCTAGCGCCTGTGAGACTTTCCTATTTTGGTCAGTTATGTAATTACAGGCTCACTGATGTACCTGACCCTTCAGGCCTCGCTCTTTGAACGTCTCGATGTCATCTCTGGTCAGTTTCTGTGACTTTCCGTCATCCACAATGTTTCTGTTGTCTGTGCCCGCCTCCTTTGCATCTGGGAAGAGCGAGAGCAAGAAAAGCAGGAGATCAATAGATACATGTGGTGTGGAAGTAACATATATCGATCAGTATGTTTTTGTATGAGTCAAACATGGCATCGCAGAGGTTCATACACACCGGCAGGACCGTCCGGGTCCTTCGGCTTCTGAAGCTGCAGGATCCCTCCGGACGTGATCTCAAACGTGGTGCTGTACGAATGTCCTATCGCGTTACCCAGGAAGAGCCATTGCTTCTCGAAACCCACCTTCCTGTAAGTGGACGGGACAGGAAGTAGCATAACTGGATTAGCAAAAGCAAGTCATTAGCTCCACATTTATAATGACGTCACGAGTACAAGCGCCAACTCATTTCATAAATCTCCGCGTTTATGTTTAGTTGGTTCAGGGGTTTTATTAATCACGCCGAAGGACTCACCTTTTCGTTTGAATTTGCACAGCTTTGAAGACGTCTCCTCGTTTCAGCACGACGTTGTCGCCCTCCTTAATTCTGTATTGACAATCATCGTCTGTGTGGTCCGCCATGATGAGACGGATAAACCAGCTAACCAGTAAGATGAGAGCGAACGGTCAACTTCAGGGGATTATACCGAGTCGTCGTTTGACAACGCGCCGTCTAGAAAGCCACTTTGAGCGGCTTGAAATAAAAGCGAAACACCAGTAAATGGCTTTTCCCACGTGTTAGCTTTGGTTTCTCTAGCTAGCTTCTCCAGGAATACCAAACGATTTCAGATGGTGGGCAGTTCCGGTCTTCAACACAATCGTCTATGATTGGTTAAATATTCAAATGCTGATTGTGACAGCCAATAAAAGAGAAGTAGGAAGCAACGAAATCGATGTCAGAATCATCGATGAACGTGGTTTTGCATCACGAGCTTTCACCTGGATGCAGATCAAAAGCAATAGAGATTCATTCATTCATTCATTCATCTTCTAAATAGCTTTGTCCGCTACTGATTATAGTTTTTTTTAATCGTATTTAATTTTATTTTACAGTGTAAGCGTTTAATTGTAATGTAATGTTTTTTGATTATGTTAAACAATATACGTGTAAGTGTTGGTGGTGTTGGAAAATATACAGGTAATAATAAACATGCTCCTTATTTATTTTAAATTGTCCATATTCAGTTGACAGGAGTTAAAAGGTACGGAACATTTCAGACCACAATACTGGGATCAAAATGGATAGTATAATTTTTTTTTTTTTTAATAAAGAAAACAAAGAGGAAGAAGGTCTAGAGCTATTCCAAATCACACAGAAGCTGATACTTCTACAGTAAATTTCGTTCAACAGAGTTAACAGAAGGGTTCAAACACAGCAGATGTGTGAGTCAACACCCAGCCTGGGTGGATATGCCTCGATTCCCTCAGGGGGCCACATCCTGGTGTTTTAGAAATGCTTTCAGAGCAGCGATGTGGTTGATAAAGCAAAAATCAGCAGCCTACATGGCACCAAAAATAAAAGGACTGGGTCAAAATTGTTTCATTTAATGATGCAATCTGGAAGAAATCCTATGTAGCAAGTCCCACCTATTTTCCCATATTAGGTCACGGTGGCTTTGGTTCAAATCCACAACTAATATTGTACTCAGTATTACTTATGTATTTTATTGCTACAAAATTGCATTTCAAAACAGTGACTGTAAAGTGAGGTTTTTTAAACTCTAATCTTAATTAATTGAAATTTGTATTTGGGATTTCATGATAAAACATCTGAATGCCATCTTATCTGGAGTTCTCAATGCAGTCAATATTTATGGAAGTAGGAAGCCCAGTTGCCCAGTTTATGAGATCCTTCATCAATCCAAGACATGTTGGTTGTATTTTCCTTCCATACAGTCCACATTAAAAAAAATACACAGCCTTGAAAAAACTGTGTAAAAACTAAAAAAGTGCAGAACAAATTCAGACTTTTTCATTAACTTTTATAAAAAGTTTCTATTGAAAACAAGGACAACTTTTCACCTAAAAAAACTTTACATTTCACATAAATCTTTTCACCCCAGTTTTATTATAAAGATAAATCTTGACTACACCAGCATCAACATTTTTCTCGTGCAGATTACACTGTTAAGGGTTTACAGCAGGATATAAAAACAACAATAACAAAAAACATGATAAGAACATTACATTTTCTTTCTTACAGTGTTCTGGGTTATCCCTGCTACGGCAGATGGATTCTATACTTTTATATGTATACAAATAATCAACAAATGTGGCATGAGAAGCACAGGCTTATAACGCATATAGTCTTTCCTCATTCTTGGCCTCCTGTAAGTTTATGGAAAAGGTCTTCATCAAGTGTTTCATTCTGGTCTTTTGATCTCGTAGAGAGGAAGATGTAACCACCAATGAATTCGTGAACCACCTTGCAGTCACAGCTTAAACAGGAAAAAGCTATTGACACACTCTGGTCGAACTCTATGGTCACCTGGAATTACATGCAAAAGATTCAGCAGAAATCTCAGGAGTAATTACATCCGAGAGACCAGTCCCACACGAAAGACTGCGTCACTAAATGTAAATGAGAGACAGATTAATAGATGGACGGAATCAATCCTCCCTCACCTGTCTTATCTCCCAATTAACATTCCACTGCTTCATGTTTGCGAACCTCCATGTGGTGACCGGCAGCCCAGAGGACATGTCGATACGAATCAGACGGTTGTACGAAATGCCCAGGATCTCCTCCTTCTTGCTGCCTTTGAATCTGCAACTCAAAAAGACAACCTTTGAATTGAGTCTTCTGAAATGGTACTCAGATACTATCTGTCACCAGCTGTATGTACCTACTGCACCGAAATACCCACCGTACCTGACAATATAGTAGTTGATGCCGAACTCTGGAAGCGACTGCCAGGCCTTGATGAAGCGCATTTTGGCCTCCATCAGGGACAGCTGTGCTATGTTCTGATGGGCCTCGAGGATACGAGCTGTCAGCTTGAGACAACGACCAGAAGCAGATTTAGCACGCGTATTATTTGATGACAGTGGCGTGTGTGTGACTGCGATGGCTATGAATCGGATGCAGCCCTCAGACCGACCTGTTTGGTCTTGTGCTTTTTGGCGTAGCGTGGAGAAACAAAGCATTCAGCGTTCATCTCCATGGTGTCAACGTCGGGAGCTGCCTGACCAGGAGGTGGCGCCAGGCTCTTCATCTGTAGGAAGGACTGGATGTTCCTCACTTCTGACTTATAGGAGCTGTAGGCCATTGTCTTGCCTTTGGAGGCCAGGATAGATGCAGCTTTCCACTTGGCGTACTGTGTCTGCTGCAGACAGTTACAGGTAACGACAGTTACAATACCGGCCCTAAGTACTTATATACATGCGGGATTTACTCCAGATCGGTATTTACGAATACCTTACATTGTCACATCGAATGTACACCTCATTCATCCCATCAGCGACCGGGATTAGGAGCTTGATGCCGAACTTCTTGTCTGTTACGTTGACATCAGGGACCACCTCGCAACCTGAATGTAACCACAGAAGAAGAGCAGCATGATGTAAAAATGAATGCAGGATAATTATAGTTGCTATGACAGCATGAAGGAGTGACAATAGTTAATTACTGCTTTAAATACTCGCATAATGACAGCATCCCTTTTTTAGTATTAGAAAGGAATGGCTCATAAATCATGCATTGGGTGAAGGCGTAAAATGACAGTCGTGCTTCTTCAACAGCACAAAATAAAACGTTTCTTTCTTTCTCTGACCTCGGAGGTGAAACTGCTCTATGGGTTCTCCGACAGAGGCCTCCTTGCTCTTATAGTAGGAGATGGAGGTGTCCTTAAACACAAACCAGTACTCTTTGTATGGTCGCAGTGTTAGTCTTTTGGGCCTTGGTTTAAATGAAAAGAAAAAAGAATAATTACTGGCATTGTCTTTAATACAAGACTTTACCTGAATGAAAGTACAACAAAGATGCAGAAAAAGATCACAAGCGTTTGTTTCCTAATCATCAGATGAAAGGTAAGCCATTATAAAATGAACATGAACAAGCAGCATATTTGTAAGGAGGGCTTTGTTACCCATAAATCAAATTAACAAGCAATTGTAAGCTACTTCTTGAGGATGATTTCAGGGCAGTAGCCAATTAAAGGATTTTAAGTTCAGCTTGAGACACAAATATAACACTTCAGTTATTATTGATCGGAATGTGATAGGAATATAGGTTATAGATTTACCTAAACAGTCGGAGGGAATCTGCCAGCTCTGGAATGTCTGTAATGTCTTCCTGGGGGGCAGGACAAACAACGATCAATCATCCTGTGTCTTTGCCTTACATCACCGTGTTAAGACATGCAATCACTGGAGGCCTACCAACCGCTGCTGCCTAAAAACAGGTGTCCCAATGTAGCAGACCCGAAAACCTTCAGTTTACAGTGAATATCCGCCCCAGCGCTGTACCGTCTCCAGAACGTATGTTTACCAGAATTCTGTCTGTGTGTCCGCCTTCGAGCGTCACCTCCAGGTTGGACAGGGCAGCTTCGACTTCATCTATTTCTGGCTCGTTGAAATGGTCCAATGGTTCGCTGGACATGGTCATCTTACAAATGTGATACTGAAATAAGGGAAAGATTTTACTCTGCCAGTACAAAACACTCACGTTTCACTATCACAATGAGCAAATATTTTTGTTTGTGACGAGAACGAGTCATGATGAGGTTCTCGGACACGACCTGAGAGGTCAGGCGGGGCTGACATGAGTCAGGAGGAGGACGGAGGGTTGGGCCCGTGTGCAGGTGCAACACAACAGCTGAACGGCTCAGAGACGGGCTGAGATTCATTCAGAGAATATCCCAGCCAAATCGTTGCCATGGCTATTATGGTAATCTTTGGCTTTCCTTCCCGCTGCTAAAATCTCTCTTCTTATTGCTCTCTTTCACTGCCTGCCACTCCCATCCTTTTCTTTCAGGCGAGTTTTTCCTCTTGTCCTGACACGTCCTCGGATTCGATCATGACACTAAACTCCCCCCGTCTGAATATTCTCAGCTCCAAGGCACAAAAACTGCACTTAAACTAGATTAGGCTTCATTGCTCCTGAAAAAAAGATTGCAACCTAATTTAAAGCAAGATCATTACAAGTAACCATGAAAGTTTAGCTTTAAGTAGAAATTCATGCAACAACTAAATATTTTGCTCTCAACGCAATGTTAAAGTTTTAAATGTGTGATTTATAGATTACTTTAAAAAATATATTATTCTGACGATCTGGACTTTAACAATCATCGATGATTAGGAAATATAGAGGTTGGTTATGTTAAAGCGGAATAAAAGGAAATATAAACACATAATCTTAAATCCCTTCCTCGACTGTGATGCGCATGAGTCACCTGTAATGAAGCAAACATCAGCATCTCCTCCTCGGTGCAGTCGATCTCCTCCAGCAAGATGGACCACCGAGCTTGTTCATACAGCTGAGTTATTCTGACCGCATCATACTAGACGCAAAAACAATACACATTCTAATGTCACTTTAAGGGAGGGTTAAAGTCACAATTTCCAAGGTTGTTTGACTTTTCTTTGGGTCTCTTACTTTAGGATTGAGGTCAAAGAAGACATTGTACTTAAAGCGCAGCAATAGCTTTTCTTCGTCTTGGATGCCTTGCTCCATAAGAGAACGAGATGAGTCCAACCACCTGTCAATCACAGCGTTAAGCGCTAAGATGGGCTGCAGATTGAAATACAACCCACGTTATAAAATACGTCATGCTTAATTGTAGTTTTGGAGTTTTCATTTACCCTGCGCTGTGGGTTGCTTTGTCTACTAGCGAGAGCTGCTGGTACATCTTGGCCAGCTCAGCTGGCGGCAGGTTTGGCTGACAGTCAGCCAGAGGGTTTTCTCCAAACCAAAGGCTGGTGGCAGACGCCGGCATCCCGTTCTCTGGGTCATAGGTCGCTGTCATCGTCTTACTGTACATTGGCCCTGGTGCAAGGATAATAGAGGAATAGGCCACTCAAATGTGATTTTTCAGTACCTGCTGGGATTCTACACAACGTCATAGAAATATGTTTGAAGGAATTATGCACTCTCGCTCTCACAAGAGATGTGAGAGTCAAAAATCCCTCATAAAAAAGGAATAAGAAAAGCTAGTAAAGTTGAGAGAGAGAAAAAAACCAACACGCAGCAGAGATGACTCACAGAAACAAAGATGCTGTAGCCCTGATGCAGCTGACATTTTTAAATAAAGGACTTGCCATGTAGTGATGCATTAAAAAGTACACAATGAATGCATTTAATATTCGCTGCAGTTATTATTCATATATTCATATGTAATAATACATGAATGCATGTATCATATACCGTAGTCATTATTACACCTTTGATTCATTATCTGAAGTAAAAAAAAGCATATTACACGATGACAAAATATTAAAGACAAGCAATAATTAATTAATAAATAAATAAATAAATTAGCGCCAAACCTTTTCAGGAATGCTGCAGCTCTCTTCATTAAATGAAGTGTTTTGTGTGCTGTGAAACATTTGATTTTGATCTTGAAGGAAAAGCCGTGTTCTTTACCCAGTACCTGTTCCACCCGGTCCACCGCTGAGCAAGTCGATATCCCAGATGTCATCCTGTGGAGAGTTCTTGTCCTTCTTCTTTTTCTTCTTGGAGGGATCGTATGGAGGCCTCAGCAGGGACAGTTCCTCTGACCTTCTGATGTCTGAGGTGGAGCGAACAGCAGATAGTTACGAGGGATCAGGGAGAGGCGCACTGAGTTTTGAGTGAGGAGAAACTCACTGAGTATTCGACAGATCTCCACCACCGCCTTGAAGACCACACTGGAGAAGCAGACCATCATTTTGATCGTTTTCATATTGGGGAGCTGCAGCAGGAGCGGTTTGTGCTGGGGTGTGTAGCGGACGTCAGCATCAGCCTGTGAGATCAAAGTTATTGTGTTGTTATGATGGTTTAGCTGAGCATGTGATATTTTCACTTTATATAATATCATAATATATATTTATGTGAATGGACACCAAAATTGCCTGTTTTTGAGGAGGATCTATTTTTCCACAGATATTTCTGAACTTTTATAGCATAAATTGTGACATTATTGTTTTCATTAAAAAGCAGACCCTTTATATACATCTATATTTATTTTAGCTGGTGGAATACTTGGGTGTCCAATATGCATTTATTATATAATGTCTTGACAAAGACGCTCTGCCTACCGGAATCAAAAGCGCATGTAAAGATGATTATTTCCCATTGATTGAAATGAACTATTTGTGCCATTAGTATTACTGTTATATGAAGTAGTTTTTTTATTTTATGGAATTTCCATGTTTTGAATGTCAACGCTGTAACCATACCTGGATTCCATACTTGTCCAATGTCCAGTGCGTCTTGAGCAGCCAGCAGTTCCTCTGCTCCCACCACAGGGCATGGTCAGACCAGTCCTGAGGAGCCTCTGAAGACCATTATAAATGATTACACAATCATTCCCCATGAAGAGGGTGGCTTAGCACATTAAGTGTGATGTTCTGAATCTATCTGACATCGTATGTTGGTGGTTTCCATTGACGACAAGCTTTTTTAATCATCTACTATGTGTCATGCTCTGTCAACCATCTTGCTAAAGTTGCATTGTGAACACCTTCCTTTTCTAAGGGGAGCTATACAGAAAGATATCGGATCAGATTCCGGCTGAACTTTGGCCCCTCGGGCTACAGAAGTTGATGCAATGGGACAAAACAATGGCACTGCAGTGCAGTAAAATGCGGGGCAAACAAGGGTGTGGTGTCTGTTGACACAGCAGTGGGAGGCTCAGACATGAAATCACAGAGGAAGTGTTTGTCCTTTGCTTATGGTTCCAATCAACTGGAATACTACATGCTGCATGTAAATACAGTCAGATCACAGTTTTGGGGCACTTACTGATCTTTTCCACTAATTTAAGCATGAGGCCTCCAATATGCAAGTCGCCCTTCACCCTCAGCTTGAATTTCATGGATTCATCACCGACTTTTTGATCCACCTGCACAGACAGCTCCCACGATGTTTCCCCATACTCCGCGGCTGTGATCATGATCCTATAATGAGAACAAAAAGGGTGAGACAGTGCAGAGATTATAGACAGGATGCTCTGAGCTTCAGATATCTCCATCAAAGTGGGGGGGGGGGGGGGGGGGGGGGGGGCTTACTGTTATCCTCAATTAATGTCAAGGTGTGGGAATTTTGCTATGCTCATTCCTTCCTGCTTGCTTTGTTTGGAAAATTGTGACACATCTGGGATGAAAACATGACTCAACAGATTTAGTGTTTCTCAATATGCTGTGTGAATGTCCTAATGAACCTGGCCAGTCAACAAACCTGGATCTTTCACCATTCCTGTTCTAAAATGGATCCAAACAGAGCGGATTTTCAGCCTGCTCCTTCGCCTGCAGTATCTCTGCAATGGCACCGCAGGCCCCGAAGTACTCCTCTCAGCTGATACATTTATTAATAAGATACACAAACTGGCAGAAGCACTGGTAGCAAAAAGAGATGACGCTGCAGAAATAGCAGTTGTTTCTGCCCTGCACGGAAAGGTACAGATATGGTGAAGGATTGATGGATTCAAATTGTGAGAAAGTGTAATGAAAGACATCAGGCAGGCAAGCAAGAGGAGAAGAGCGGAGGAAGAAGAGGGAGGGTGCAGCTGTGGAATGTGTGACGAGCGTGGACACGATCTCCACTAGCTGCCCAAGTCTCTGCTCATTTCACATCAGCATTCACAAAAACAGAAAGCACACGCTCATCTGGACTTCGGCACCCAGCGGGGATAGCCGTTTCATTCGTCTTGGGTAGGCCAGCGGAGGTGTGTGGCGTGTGGCCTGAAATTGTTCTGGATTAATAAGTACAGTACACGCTGCTTTCTTTGTGCTGCTCCCTCTCCACGCAGCCGCAGGCTACAGTTGAAATAAATGCTGAGCTTCTAGGAATGTTGAGGCAGCTTCTGGCACTTTTTGTTTCATTTGCATTCAAACAGTGGGTTTAATACTGGAATAAGTTCCCTAATGGAGCAATGGAAAAATAGAACATCAAATTCCAACAACTACACACACATTTACTTGAACATGCAACAGCGCATGTAAAAGAACGCCAGCTCTCTAAGTCTACTAATTGTTAATTTCATTTACCGGTAGGCATTTCCTTCTGAAGAACAAAAAAAAAACACAAATGATGACTAATTGTCCCTGTGATGAAGAATATTTGTGGAGTCATAAACAACAAGTTACTTAAAGGTTGATGTATTCAGACGTCTATCCAGCATTAGTATACGGCCAACAACACAATAAAGTCGCACACATTAATAATTAACTTCTGTGTATGCCTACACAGAGGCAAACCACAGGCACTCTGCTGGTCCCACACGGACTGTTCTCCTTCTCTAACCTGATGCCATTGTTTTTGTGGACTTTGAAGTTTGCTTGGTTTGGTTTCAATTTTATAAAGGAATAAAGTTTCACAGACGCAGCAATGTGGAAGTGAATAATGAAACCAGCCTTACCTTGGTTTCAGGTTTTCTATCAACAATGTATTCCCAAAATATTCTTGTGAGGTGGAAGAAAGCAGGAATGAGGCTTGTTCGGGAGGTAAACACGCCCAGGTCAGACAGGTAGAGAGGAGGAGGAACCGACAGAGGAAAGTAAAGCTGACAAATCACGACAAGATTCATTTTACAACACTTTTTAATTAGCAATTGCATTGACACGAATTTCAAAACTGCTCTGTATCCATAGCAACCAAATAAGAAACTTGAAAAGCACTCAGATTTTTCAATTGGATTTACATCAAACATGGTTATTATTTTTATTTTTATTTGATTTGAGGATCCACATGGTGATCCGGGTCATGTTCAAAAGGTAAATGGTCCTTCGTGTCTTTATACACCAACCATGAAAAGTAAAAAATAATCGGAGTTGATATGTATTTTTTACTGTCGTAGGTTTTAATGTGCAGTTGTTAGTCCTCAGTTTGCACATGATAGTGTATTATTTCTGGTGTGGGTCCTCGGTCATCAGGTAACCTGTGTGTGAAGCCTGCCACCCTCTGGCTTCTACTGGCTCTGTTTGATCTGTTTATGGCTGGTGCCTCATGTATTTAAATAAAAATATAGTTCTAACTAGAAAAGAGTGCAGACCTAAAAGAAATGCAAAGATTAACCCCAGTCTTAGTTATTTTTTTTAAACCAAAAATAATGGTCCCACATTTATTTTATCCAATTCCTTAACCATGAAAATAAACCTTGAGCAATTGGCTTCACATTGATATAATTATTAGTTTAGAATTGTTGGCAGATTATTCTGGATCTAGATCCATAGCTTTTGAAGATTCAACAAATCTGTTTGTCCTCAGGAATTAAAGATAGAACTAGGGAATACGGGACGACACATAGACCGGGAGAACCTGAAAACACAGAGGAGGCAGAGAGGATGTTCTGGCAGAGAACTGTCCAGAGAGGCAACGGCTGATCAGGTGAGATGTGTAACAGGTGCGTCTCGTTCAGGTCAATGATGCCTCCGCAACTGTGCAGGAGCAGAAATCAACCTGCAGCAAGAGTCACCATAGCAACCCTCACTAATGGGGTTTCATGTTAAAAGTAAATATGTTTTCCTGACCTCATTCTGGATCAGATCCAGAAGACATTTTGCATTATAGTGCATATCGGACCCCTTTATGACTGTGATTTTTGGTGAGTTAATTTAATGCATATTTTACAAGATGTGATTTTTTTTTAAAAGCCTCCATTTTATGTAAATGGGAAAAATTTGAGCACTTTAAATTTAACCTTCAAAATATAGGAAAAGACTAAATAATGAGACTCAAACAGGGATAGAAGTTTGCACACTTACAAAATGTCCTTGACATTATAGCTGGCAGTCAAAAAAATAGATTGTATTGTATTTGTACTATATCCTCCTGAGACCCAGCCAGTTAGCATGTCCTCTGTAGTGGACATTTGTCCATTACAAATGACATGCTAACTGGCGGCCTGGGTCCCAGGAGGATAAACTATTGTTGTAATATGGTTACTGGAAAATGAACTGGATCATTGGGTGTTTGCATGAGTAAATGAGCTCTTTCTATTAACAACATAATAAAGTTAGAAATAATCTGACAATACTTTCTATCAAATAAACAAACTGATTTGAATATGATAAGGTGTGTGTGTGTGTACTGAATGTATCAGCATGAATGACATGAATAAACATTTATTTCTTCTTCTTAATTCATCAAGGGTGGCTAAGGACAGTTTGATTGCTGCCACATAGTGGCGCCATCAGTCCATACCTCAGTTGGAGGATACAGCGCTGCTAAATGTGACCTGAGAGGAAGGTGCGACAGCTCTAAAGTTCTTCACATGCAAGTTTGTCATTGTAATGCACAGATTCAAATAATCCTCACTTATCGGTCTGGTTGTCGCCGCATGAAAATAAATTTTAAAGAGTTATCCAACTGAAAGACAGTCACGAGTCACCATGCTGATTACTAGAAATAATGAAAAAACTGCTACAAATGAAGAATGCTTGGAATTGTGTCTCATTTCTTTTGATAAGATGATGTCATACACAATTGATAAAATAATGAAATGTTGTTTTTTTTTGCTTTGTGCCATCCAGGTGGGACGGAGGCCAGAGTTTGCTGCAGAGGACGGGCCATAGAATTTGAAAGATCATTGCAGCTGAATGGTAGGTGCTTGTGGCATAAAACTGAGCCTCCGTTTGAAAGGCAGTTCTTTCGTTCTGTTTCTTTCTTTTTGTTCTTCAGTTTGATCATTTTGACCACACCCTGCAGATTAAGTTAAGCAAACATGTCTGTGAGCCTTGTCTGAGCTCTTACTTCCAACTAAGTGTTTCGGTGCTGGCAACACGAGGGCGTCTTCTGTCCTTGTGCAACACAGGAAATGTAAATTCCGTGACAAAAACAAACAAATAAAACCTGGGACTCATAAACTGCCTCGCTGGTGGACGGGCACATGGAAAATAACATAATTTGGACCTGTCAGATTTGGCTGGAGTGCAAACCAGTTGAGACCGTGTCCGTGTCATTGTGACACCTGTGGCTCTGATGGCAAAGGCGTGCGGACAAGCCCAAGCTCAAGGAAAGGACAACGATCAGGTTAGCGTGACCACCGCTCCTGGGAGAATGATTCAAATGTAGTCTTTGAGGAGTGATGAAGAGAGAGAAGGACAAATATTGGACTGTGGGTTTTTTGACTCGATAAATTACATCTAGTGGCTGAAGCAGGTCTGAGCCGACTTGGAAGCGGGTGGGAAACAACATCTGTAGAAAGAAGCCTTTGCCGGCTTTCTGTATTTATGGAAAGAGAAACCTCCTGGTGACCTGGGAACACGCTTACCCAATTAGCAGCCTCGCCGACGGATCAAATGGAAGTGAAAACATTCGCTGCCGTGACGGAGACGCATCACAATGCCCCATTCATGCTGCCGAGCCCCATGCTTTTGGAGTGAGGTGGGGTGAGGAGGGTTGCGCCTTTGAGGGATGTAGTCGGGGAGGTGGGACCGACGAAAGAGAGAAATGAATGCAAAAAGAAACTAACTTACCTCATGGCTACTTTGACTTGTCAATGGAGGCTTCGTTTGCAAGGACGTGGACTGAGGCGGTCAGGAGGCCTGAGAAATCGCGCTGGAAGAGAGGCTCTGAGAGCACAGGACTCTGGGGGGGTCAAAGGCTAGGCTACCTCATGACCTGCAAAGTGTTGGAACTGGATTCATTTTCACTGCCGTGAAATCCCTTCTTTGTTCCGTTCCATGCTTTATTTCTCAACGTAAAATTGGTTTATTGTTATGCCTCTGACCCCCGAAGCAACCAAGAAATTCCGTATCAGTCATTACTCCAATAGAAAGATAAAGCTTGAGGAGGGATTTGCTGGCAGGTTGTTTGTTTTAAGATGTCAGTATAATTCAAAATTCTGTCATGAGAAGAGAGCTGAGTGTGTTATGTTAAAGAGATGGAGATGAAAATGGATAGATGGCGATCGTTCACCTCGGAGCAGACACTCTGCTAGTCCAAAAACTAAAAGGGAGGAAAAAACAGAACCGGGGTTGTTCTCAAATATTAAGCTCTATATTTTCATTTGCCTTTTTTTGCTGGCCGAGCTTTTGTTGGAATGCTGTAATTCACATTTCACTGTCCATCCTTCATTGTCGGTTTCAGCAGGTGTGTGTGTGTGAAAATTGTAAGCAGCCAACGTGCTTGTTCCTTTGTGAATATCAAATGTGTCGAATGAAGCCATGTGTAATTCCATGATTTATTAGGTTTGTCAGAGCGTGCGGAGACGCAGTGGAAAAACGCCACCGATACTCCGTTTGAGATAGAACATTTTCTCCTGCAGGTTCTGCATGCAGAGGAAGACGGTGTCAGACGTCGGTGCCACAGGGCGACACGGAAGAAACAGCCGTTGACACTGACCTTGAAGGTTACCACGACCGATCAGGTACAGTGTAAGACATCAATTCACAATCAGTTTGCCAACTGGTTGTGAATGGGTGTCATTTTGAAGCAAGCAAATGTGGGAAGCGTCTGCCTGTATCAGCTGACGGCGGGTTCAGTGTTGTTTTTGGCCTGGCCTTAAACGGCGTGCGACAGAAAGACGCACTGAGACTTTAGAAAAGGTCGTATAAACTCCAGCTGGATTACTTTAGCAACACTTTCCATGGCTAAGATCCCGTGAATGGATCCATTGTGGGCTGGGTCTCTGCTCGCGGAAAGCACACCCTGTCAGGATCCAGTTCATTAGCACCTAGTTTGCTGTTTGAAGGTACTTATTTATCCGGTGTCTAAAGGGGAACCCCATTCAGACGTATGCATGTGTGTGTGTGTGTGTGTGTGTGTGTGCTTGTACAAATGTGCATTAGTCATAAGACCTACAGGGGGGTTTCCAGTGCAAATAAAAGTTTCCATGGTGCAACGAAAATGCATGGAAAATGAACAGGAGGGACATTGGTGCAAGATAAATATAGATGAGGACAGAGCCGATAATGTGTTCATTGATCTTAAGCTGGATTGAAGTTGCTCGCAGTGCTTCAGACACAATTTACTCGTGGAGGAACATCGAAGCGGCAGTTCTGTGTTCGGAAATTATTATTCAGGAGTTATTTTTATGCTGTATTTGCTTGTGTGTGTTTCTTTTTTCTTTTGTGATCCGTTTGTTCTTTGGAAAGCTTCCCTGCGCTTCTGGTCAGACGAAAGTGCCGCATTGAGCAAAACCTCCACTCCACTTTTATGGTCTGAGTGGGTTGTCCTATTTGTACATGCTTATAAGCAAATTAGACCAGCAGCCTATAGCATGGCCGTCCCATTCCATGTTGGCTTTTCAGGATAAAAATACGCTTTTGGTCAACCTTGCAGCTTGGAACCCGAAATACACGGCCCATTTTTTCTGACACTGACACATCTCCCTGTTTACAATCGGCATTTCTCTTTTCTGGCATGTGAATAGAAAAGGGAGGTAGAGAGAAAGGAATAGGGGGGGGGGGGGGGGGGGGTAAATGAGAGAGATGAAGAGAGAAGACAAGGCAGGAAGAAAGAAAGAGAGAAGTGCAGATGTTTTCCACATGTCGAAGAAAAACAACCTGCAGCAGGATGAATATGAGGAGTGGGAAGAGAGAAGGCTGCACCTGTTGCGGGGTGATGATCTGGCCATGGGCTACATCAGTCTTTATAATGTGTCACGCTGCTTGAGTCACAAGCAGCACAAGCCAGTGAAACACTTTGTACCCTTATTTGAATGATAATATGAATTAGAAAAGAAAACATCCTTTTATTAAAACAAAAAAAGTGAAGTGTGTGTGAGAGAGCATTTTTGAGTCTGTAAATTATATAATAAAGTGTGGCACATTGTTTAATAAGTTTTTGCCCAACTGTTAAAGTCGAAGTTTAGTTTGTAGTTCTTAATTATTTAGGTTGACTTTATCTCAGAGGTTTTACAATAATCCCTCTTTCTCACAACTGGAACTAAACTGAGCTGAAATCCTCTTTGCATAACTGGATGTGACAGATGCCAGATGCACTTTGGAATTTTAATGCTAAACCCGATATCACACACCTGCATCGTTTCCATCGGTTGGCCAAATCGCTGCGTATGTCTCTAGACAGTTTGTAAAAAAAAAAGTAATAGGTAAATATAATTTCTTACAGTGTGACGGGAATAAGGAATAGTCCCCCCGCTCGGGATTGAGTTATTAGGCTAATCATCCATGATTACAACCTCGGAAGCCAAAACACACTCTATGTGAAAGAGGCCGTTTTCATCTGCGTGCTGCAGCAGGACGGGATGGCTCACAGAGTTACCAATTCTCCTGAAGACTCTCACTCTGCTTTTGCCACTGTTGGACTGGACCGCGGCAGGTCTCGTAGTCCCAACGGACTGTCCTGGGAGACCTGGGCAACATTGGCAGCAGGCGGCTTAGTGGTGTCATTTCGCCGCAGTAAGCTACGGACAAAAGCATCTCTTGTTGTTGCAAGCTGTATGTGGTGTTGCTTTCCCAGACCTGTGGAAAGGAAAAGACGGCCAATGACCAATGCCAAGCAAACCTGCTCCAGCTCACCTGTGCACTGAATGTGGAACTGAGTGACCCAGATGTGGATGGAAACCATTGCAGATATTTCCCAGCAAAGTCTGTGGAAGAGGCATTTAGCAGGGAATTTAACTAACTGTAAATGACTGTGACTCCCTCCAGTTTATGTCATCTGTTCCCAAGAACCAGCAGCACATTGGATTAAGATGTAATACAACCTAAATGCTTTCAGCATTTTTTTTTTGTTGTTGTTGTTAATCTTGCCACTTGTTATGGAATAAAAAAAAAATGTTGATGAGAAGTGAATCTGTTTGTTGCCTGGCACTGGGCAGTGCTGCTGGCAAGGCAAGTCTCTTCTGCCCAAACTACAGCTCAGTTTAGAAGTAGAAGGCCTTGCTGCAAATATTTGGCTTGGCCACAGAAATTGAATTATGTTGGCACAAAAAGCCTAAAAATGAAAAACAACAACCTTGGGAACAATTATGCAAAGTGAAATGTGGTTAAACCAAGTGCTACTGGTTTTCCTTTCCATCCAAGAGGGGGGTGGGGGGGAGGAAATGTCTGTTTTAGCAAAGTTTATCTCCTTTAATAAATGTGCTGAAGCATTTATCCTGTCTGGACGTAGTTAGAGTTCATTTTTGTAGCGTTGTAGCCCTTCTAGTTTCATGCGGCATTCAAGCATTCAACCTTTCGCAATGGTTCTTAAACATTTGTGTTTAAGATCAAAACTATAATTAATTGATACATTATAGGTTGAAAGAAAACACTGATCATATTTATATAACAGTATGATGATCACAAGTTCCCTTTGATGAATGAGCAACCATGCTCAAGTAATTAAAAATAATCTGTCATTAGGGATGCTTCAGAGAATTTTTCACATTCAAGAAGTTAAACTCCGAGTATATGTTTTATTTATTTTTAATCAAAGTATTTTTTCTGGAAACCCGCAAAGCGTAAAAGCAGCTCATCTACAAGAAAATGGATGGATGGATAAATTCTTAGTCGTAACTTATATTTAGTATTATTCAGTGCTTGTTGCTCATCTCTTACAGATTATCCGATTATTTCTGTTGTAATTTGTGATGTTCATGATAATTGTATCCAAAAAAAAGACAACCATTTTTCAGTTTAATTTTATAGAACTGTGGATGATGCAATTATAATGTCTTATGCTATAAGCATAAGAATATATCAAACTCTAGATTCTACAGTTAGATTTTTTTTAATGCTTAGCCAATTGAAAAATGTGTTTCATTTGGATCGCATTATGAATACTCAACTCTGCCCCCCCCCCCCCAAACCACAAACAAATAGGGTTATTGGTTTTTATGATGGCCTCGCCAGTGGGGAACTGAATAGGTCTTCTCTCATTTCCCACCTGCAGAGCACAGGAAACACAAGCGCCATTGCTCTGTGACACAAACACTAATGCGGCTAGCCAGCTAACTAGCTAACCATCATTGCAAACCTTTAATCCAGCTTTGTTTGCTCACAGCTGAGACTCAAAAGAAAGGCAGGGACCAGCGCAGAAAAAGGCCAGCTTTGACCATTTTCACACAAAGGGAGCTCTGTTGGCTAACAGTGAGTGGCCTGTTTCTGGGAGGTTCGCACTGTTCCTGGGGCCCATTTCATGGAACAGTTAGCAAGGCCAAATGCAACCCATGGGCTGAAGTGATAGTTAAGGCCTTCGGGGTCAAACCTGGGTCTGCCCCCCCTCTAGACTCCCCTCTGTCTCCCACCCAATTCCGAGACTTTCGTAAAGCCGACTTTGGATGAGGCGTCTTCTCATGAAGACCCACGTCGGGTGGGCTGAGCTGGCCTTTTTGGGTTATTTTCCCCCTCCTCACAGGTGTAAAATTTAAACAGTGAATTTTGATAAGCCATTTCAAGTCTAATTGATTCATTAATAATTAATAACAACTGACATACTTTGATAATTTCCATATCATGAGTAATTAAGTATCTTTTAATCCTTTTGATGTTGTGAATGGGATTTCATGTCAGCAATCTACTTTTTAACTAATCATTTGGCAGGTTTTGAATATCAGTTGGTGTGGTTGATTTATTCAGGTCAACAAAAAAAACATTTGGACAATTTTTAATGAGCGGGTCGACATAAAAAATAAATGAACCAGCCATCAGTTTAAACTGCTGACAGTGCCGTCAGAATAGAATAGAATTCTCCCTCCAGCTGCAACTGCATTGCAACAGCAATCAAAATGATCCGCCTCTGCCTTTGGTTTGATTTTAAGCTTAATGGGAAAGACCGCTCACAAATATGACTCGCTTGGTGAGAAGGGGAAAGAGAAAGAAAGGACGCATGCGAGTAGGGACGAGAGGGAGAGATTAATATCCAGGCTTCGCTCCTCCTGACCACAGAGTGGGCATAAAGAGCCCGGCGCCTCATTGATGTCAACCCTAGCTGTGCCTTGTCCTGTAGTTTTCAGTTTGGTTTGGACAGAACACGCGGCCTGGCCTACAGGGGTTGGGAGGACAGGGCCCCGGCATTTCCCACATCACTCAAAGGCCTCTGATAGGCGGTCGCGCAGGCCGGTAATGACAGGGGCAGAGATTTAGTATTAAAGTCTCCTCTGCTGCCTCCGCTGCTCCTGTCTGACGTCAGGCTGTTAAATATGGAGAATGAGAGCAGAGTTAGACTTGCACACGGTTGTGTGTGATAGAAGTCTGGCTGAGTTTTCTTGGAGTGTTGCTAAGGACTCAAGTTGTGCACAACATGAGGAGAACTTGGGAGCCCGGTCAGTCATTGCGTTGGTTTGCGTAGGGGATAGTTATGAATTCAGTCAAGGTAAATGGTGATCAGAGTAGGGGAGGAGGAAGTATATAAAATACTGATATAATTACTCATTACACAGAGTTTGTAATTCACTGAGTTGGCTTTAAAATCAAAGTATTTAGGACTCAGATTAAATTATAGTTCATAGTCTTTGGTTATATGGAAACCCAGGCTTGCCATTATTTCAGTTTCAATTTTTAAACGCTCTTTTGGATACTGTTTTGGACATAATTATGTCTATGAATATGATGAGATTTGAAATGAGGGGGCTTTAATTGACATCAGTTCAATGTGGATTACCCAACCATTCCATACAGATGAAATGAGATGATACGACGGTCTTGTTTGGTAAAAGACCCAAAGTTAAAACTTATAATTATAGAACATCACTATCTTTGAGTTTATGACTAAATGAACTCAGAAATCCAGTGAGTTGGTGGTTTGAAAATGTCATATCCTCACAAGTAAAAGACTTCATTGTCTTTGGCAGTTTTCAACTCTAACCAATGACTAAAGCAGCGTAGCGACATGAAAGCAGCCGACTGCCGCACCTGCATCTACAGATCATCACACCATTGTGGCATTTTAAGAAAAGGCCTCAGTCAAACACGCCCCCTGACCTTCTCCAGCTAACATAAACTAATTAGGCTGGCTCTGAAAGGAATGGCCCGCCATTGGATTAATCAGCCTTCACAGACCTGCACCATACAATTCTGCTCTGGCCAGCTCTCCCCACTAGAACCTCATTATCTCACATTTTTCAAAGGAGTGCCATGGCGAATGGCAAAAAGGGGCTGAAGGGATGGATAAATGGAGGAGGTGGTGTTGCAGGAAGGGGCTTCCCTAGTTCCTCTCTTCTCACATCAAACTAAGAAAGGAAATGTCAAGCATGAAGCTCAGAAAGTGGTCAGGGCCGCTCAGTCCAGCAGGCAGCACAGAGGGGGCCTCTGTCCACCATCACTTAGCGGCAATTACAGCCCGTCAAAATAGTTTTTCTGCTGTGGGGCGACGTGTTAATGGGCCCAGAGTTGGGTGTGAGGAGTGACCTTGTCCACACACACCAAGCAGGGGTCAGGGGTTAATAGGGCCCCTTTGATGTGGTGGATGAGATTTGGGCAACCTTTGGCTGGTGAGGGAATGCCAGGACAAAGCCTGGAGAATGTGATACAATTAGGCGGACAGCAAGCCATTCCAAATAGAGTTGTCCAGTAGAAGTGGGATGACTGTATTAGCTAGCAGCAGATGGGACTCCGGCTGCTCGCCAAACAGGTGCCACAGAAGGTCAAATGAGAAAGAGGACACAGGTGTGGAAGGACACCGGCCAAACTCAGGGCTTGTAACAGCAATTAAAAATCCTGCTGCACAAATGACTCTTCTGGAAACAAAGAAGATCTCGTTGTACTTGTGAAAATGCTATGCAGTCTTCTGTAACATTGCCCATCCCAATCCTGAGGCCCCGGAGCCAAAATAAATGAATAAAAAATGCCCCACATAAAGCACTGGGTCAGCAAGCCTTCAAACCGCTCTCTGTCAAACTTAGAACCTGCTCTCCCATCTGTGACATATTCTGTTTCCCGTCGAATCAGTGATTTTCTGATGCAAAATGAAATATGGCAAAAATTAAAAGCGCATAACATTGACCACCATTGCTGTACGTGTGCCTGTGCATGTGAGCAGAAAGCCAGGCCTCCATTTACAACAGAAGTGTGGGAACAGAACCAATGCCAAACTACCCATTGGCCCCTCAAAGGTCCACAACGTTCTGCCAAGGAGCGCTGGAGTTCTATGAAAAAAATACCCTGCACCACATTGAGCAAATCCAACCACATGCAAACCCAACGGGAATGAACAGATGACATCTCTCAGCACATAAATACTGTCAAAATACTTTCTTCACACACTGGTGTGGATATTACCCCCCCCCGCCAAATACTCCTTTTACAAATGGCGAGGCCGATGCGGTCCCCTGGTTCATCTACTTAATGTTTAGAGGTGATTGAACTCCGTCTCAAATTGGATTTGTTTAATCCGCATGAAGTTTGAACATCCTGTGTCAACATAAGAGTGTGCAGATGCCGGAAACACCATGGCTGGAAACGTTGATGGCCACGGCTGACTTTGGATGAGAATCAGATGAGCAGTAAGGAAAAGGGGAACTCATTGTTGATGGAGCCTACTTATTTAAAGTGTAAAATAGTGCATTGACTGGATGGATGGCAAATAGACTTTAATAGTTCCTGATTTAAAAATAAAAATATTGTAACTCTGATCATTTAAAGATCCAAATCTAAATAATTTGTTGAGTGGTTATTGGGGTTATTCACCCCGTTAAAGCTAGAGTGCCTAAAGATGTTGGGCGGTTTTACACTCTAGGAATCTTGAACCCATCCTCATAATCTTATTTTTTTTTTTTTTACCAAAATGACTAATGATTTGGAAACAAAATTGGATAAACATGAACATGATTAAGAGTTCATGTGTTCTAGTGAAACCACCCTATGGTTAGACCCCCCCCCCCATATTTGGCAACAAGCACAGATTCTTATGCCTTGTTTTCCCCAGAGATAAGTGAGAATATGACTCTGCCTTGATCGGATTTATTTGCCTTGCAGCTAAGAGTGCACCCCTTCAAGCCCAACTCATTAGGGAGTGTGTTTTGGGCAGGGAGGAGGAGACGTGAAGGTCACAAGAGGTTAATTCCAATCGCATTGCCTCCTTGACGTGGAATGACAGCATGTCTCCTCTGTTCACAGAGTGGATGAGTTCTTAGCCATCAGACTGGGCTGATTACAACGTGTGGAAGATTGAGTCTCGCTCATACACCACGCACACACAGACACGACAAAACCCCCCAAAGGAGAAGTGTGTGTGTGTGTATGTGTGTGCGTGCACATTTGTTTGCTGCGTAATTAAGTTTATTCAGGGTAGCAGTGGATGTACCCGCTTAAGGATCTATGATATTATGCCTATCGTATCAGGGGCCTTGTCAATAAAACAAATTGTAAATGTAATCTGGGTTTTTCATGATGTTTATTCAGTTAGGTGTCTGTGTGGGGCTGTTATGTGTGTTGTACTCTCCTCGTTCTCGCTGTTGTCTTCATCTGCACGAGCTGCCGCTTTATGACTTATCAAAGTAAAACACCTTGATGATCTTGAAGGAAGCAAAGAGACCACAGAGGATGAAA
This sequence comes from Brachionichthys hirsutus, assembly GCF_040956055.1. Classification (NCBI taxonomy): domain Eukaryota; kingdom Metazoa; phylum Chordata; class Actinopteri; order Lophiiformes; family Brachionichthyidae; genus Brachionichthys; species Brachionichthys hirsutus. Next base: position 4,404,870 of record NC_090916.1, on the reverse strand, counting down.
TGAAAGGAAATCAGGCAAGATGAGAGAGACAATCCAGTGACCAAAGAGCAGCGAAGACAAAACAATGAAGAAAGAAAGAATTTACGTTAAGGAGAGAGAAAGACGGTTAGACAAAGTTGAAAAAGAAGAATGAAAAGAAGAAAAAAGAAAACAAAGGCAGGCAGGAAAGAGTGAGATGTGGGCCATTCATAAGCAGACTTCTCCAAGGGATCTTGGGCCAGCACACCTGCTACTATTCACTTCAGAGGAAATAGACACTCTGTGGAAGAGAGGCTCTTGGCCTCAGGACAAAACCACTGCAGCGCCAAATTAGAAACAGGAAGGACTGTGGGTAAGGCTCAGATTAAAAACGCACTCCCCACATGGACTCAATATACTGCAGCTCTGATCCTGCTCTGAAAACCCAAAAGCCAACAGCACTATTTTATGTCCCAGTCAACATAGCGCCCGCAGTTTGCACAGTGACGGTACAGAGATTCAGTCCAATGTCAACCTCTGGGATGTTGGTAAACTGTGGGCCTCTAAATGCTGCCCACTCTAATGAGGAAAAGACATTTCTAAGTATGATTCATCAATTTACGTAGTTGAAACTATGGAATATAAACGACAATAGTGCCCACAATAGCATATCTACCAAGACTGTAAAAACACTGCACCTTGTTTTGGTCAAGTCATGAGGAAATTATGTGGATGTAAAAAAAAGAAAAACCCAGAGTGGGCCTGAGTCCTCCCTTTCTCAGCCGCCGGCCTCTTTCTGGTTTACACCACCTATCAGCACCAGAAGCAGATGAATGTGATGCACTCACCGAGGCTCTTAAAGATGACCATTAACGCACCTAATGTTGTCAGCAGTCCGACGATCCATAACGGTCAAGAACGGGGCGAGATAATCAAGAGGTCTGTGAATTCACTGGGAACAGAGATGAATATTGATATATGCCTGCTGCCTTCCTCCTGTGACCCTTGACCTCTAACGGGTCTCTCCTTTGCTGACGGGAGCCGTAAGGCATTTCCTCCTTGTTCACGCACATGCACATTCGATCCAAGGGAGAAAGGAAAAAAAAAACCTTCACTTCTTACGACGCAGGATAATAGGAAAAAGTATGCACTCCTTCTCATACAGTATTTCCATTTACTCATGGGCCTGTCCAAGTAGTGTGTTCCCCTCAATCTATCATTTTCACTGCGGTCGCTGATGGTAGAAAGGCCGGCTGTAATTATTCCTACAGATATTGAGGACATCTAGAGGTTGTTTCTGTTCGCTGGAAAACAGAGCTGCTCCTCTGTCATAAAGGTCAAGCGTTCATTACATGGAGCTCAGTAAAGATTCTCATGAAGATTCTTGTAAGTACTTGAACGCGTAGACACGAGGATGCAAAGAAAAGGGACAGATTTGTACATATTTGAGGAACGACAAGGAGAAACGGATCCAAATATTCACATTTGGGAGTGAATTCATTCGCACGCAGGCCTCTTCTTCTCCGTCTGTTTGACGTGCCTTTCTACTCAAACCAAAGACTTTGCCTCGCCTAAGAGGTCATCACTGAAGCCATGAAGGGCGGCATTCACCACAGGTCCGCTGGCTGCTGTTGCAGCCAGGCACACTGATGGATGCACACGCGTAAACATGCGTGCATGCCCATTGCACATTATGCCAGATGGGGAGTATTGCTCAGTAGTGTGACTCCAAGAGGAAAACCTGCCATTACATCACCCAGGGGAGTGCAGGTGCAGGGCTGGGACAGGAATTGAGTCACGGGAAGCTTGGTGAGGCAGATTTTGCCATGCCAGCGACAGGGCTGTGGGAGAGCCGGGGTAAAGGAAGGAGTGTGAGTTACACCAAAGCAGAGCTGGCTGGGGCCCTCGGGTTGTTGACCCGCTCTCAGCGTAAACAGGGTTCCTTCATCTCCCTGTGCAATCAGGCTGACGAAGCCTCTTCTCCAAACAAACAAGTGGTGTTTTTTTTTTTAATGATTCGATAGTTTCGGTGGCCCTTTTGACAGTTTAGTGCACAGACACCCGTTATTTTGTCACGTTATGTGGAACGCAAATACAAAGACAGTTTGCTCTTGAGCAAGCAATAGCAATAAATGCAGATTGAACATTTGTGTTTGAGTGGTACGACGGACCGGTGGATACGTTGATTGTGTACATGTGTCTTTAGCATTGGCAGTCCAGTGTTTTGTGCAAAGCTTATCGGGCTAATGAGAAACGTTTGAGGAATTGAGTTGTCCGGCACCACCCAGGCAAAGAGAACCTGCTTTCCTCGGGTGCGCCGTGTCTGGAAGTAGCCTTCCTATAGTAATCTGGACTAAATGCAAGAGATTTAGCTGCAGCTTGTTCTCGCAGACCGCCAGGCGAGGTCTCAAACTTTAGAACGGATATGCTTTCATAGCTGGGGGATCAACTGATGTTTTGTGGACTAGCCTGCAGGCCTGGAGCTCCTGGAGGTGGCGCACAGACACTTTGTAGCCCGTGACAGAGATATTAGCTTTAGCCTTCTGTGATCCTAGACTCGAGCATGAAGACGAGTGCATGAAAGGTAGTGTCACAAAACAGTCAAATCTCACTTAACTGATCTCACTTTAGTAGCCCACAGTGGAAGGCTTTGAGATATCTCCCAGAAGGCTGTGCAGACAGGCTGTTGCCCATGTACTGGTTAAGGATGAATAAAGTGGTCATATCAGCACATAAAATTCTAATATATGGAGATTTAAATTAACTTTTTACCTGATGCTATAAAGTTTGAACTCACACAATAAATATTTGAAACGGGATATTATCTGTCTCTGTCTCTGTCTCTCAGAACATGAGTGTTTTGAATCTGTATGCGTAGCCTTCTATAAGATTTACTATGCATGAGATTGGCATTTATTTAACAGGCATGCTGGGGGATGTCCTGTAGCTCCCTTTGATTGATCTCCACTTCCTCCGACAAAGATGGGGACTGCTGCCGTAACCACACAAACCCTTTCAAGCCAAGAGTGTAGGAGACGCCCTTCGGCAAAGTTCCAAGATCAGTTAAGTTTACCCCCACCCCCCGAAAACCAAACTGTAACCATCAGAGGAGCAAACACGACACTGACCTTAGAAAATCCATCCTCAACCCTGTTATAGAAACCCATATGTGGTCCATATGGAACGCTTTCCTGTATCCTCTGCGGTGCGAGGTACATGTGTGAAGCCCACTCCTACTGGATCACAGAATAATATTTGAAGCTAGAATGATCAGTAATTTACCAACATCATCTATTATGTTTGTCTAATATGTTTAAGTCTGAGTTAATCAAAGAGTTTAACAGTTTGGATGTTATGTGGTTGTTGCTCCTTCTGCTGACTCCCATCAGACATCAATAAAAAGTGTCTAACTTAAGGTCGTGTTGATCCTCTAAGGTTTCATTGCCTTGCTCTCGAGAGTATCATAACAGCGGACAGGCTTTTAACGCTGTACTATAGCTTAACTGCAAAACTATCCTGTCGTGAGTGTAAAGCTATATAATGGGCTCTGCCACTGAGTCCCAGGCAGAGGTAATGATTTCAGCATGTCACTCCTGGCCAACTCCAATGTGTTTGCATGGATGATTAGCTCTTACAGTAATGGTAATAGCAGAATGTATTTTCGGAGCAAGTTAGTGATCAATGCTTTTTATTAATGTTGGAGACATTTCTGACATGCATTTTGTAATCCAACAATCAAAAATAGTACATCTGCGTTGCTCACGGCATGCTTTACTTCCCCTGCATGTGCTTGTACATGCAAATATGTTCATGTCAAAGCATGTTAAAGGTTGGGTTCGTATTTATATGTACATTTAAATAGTACGTATGAAGGCATTATCATCCATGTAATCATTCTGGAAAATCCATTTCCATATTGCTGTTGCTCCTGAATCTGTAAACGCCCAATCTGTTTGATGTGTTCAGAGCTGTAGCACAGATGCTTCAGTTCGAGCTACGCTGGACGTCGTCTCATTGGCTGCAGGGTTTAAACACAAAAATGCACCAGGTGCACCACTTCTAAATTTAGTGTGTTGCACTTGAAGGAAACAGGAAGCATAGTTTGGCTGGACTTTAGCGTCGCCGCTGTCTAACTACTCTACGTATTCCTGTCCGGCTTTGGTCGAGTCCTCTTGCGGTGACTGAGCCCTCTGCTTCATCAGCGATACAAGGAGTGTCCCGTGCTTTCCGGCGAAAGGCCAGCCAGAAATCTGGAGATATGATTATACAACATTTATGATTTGGGTTGTTTCAAGCTGTAGTTAGTTTTGATGTGGTTTACTGAGCAACACACACACACACAAATGGAATGAGCCCTCTCATACAAGTAGCTCTCAGTGTTAGCTCATCAGTTGTGTGTTTGTGACTAAACAACGACAGCAAAGGACACCGTGACCAGATTTACCAGATGTCCATGATGAAGGAAGAGGAAAATCTGTTTTCAGAGTGGCTTTGCAGAGCTTTGTGTCAATCCTGCCAAGAACTCATATCTCACAGTTGTGCCTTTAGAATTGAAACATGGAATAAACAGTCACACACAGACAGAGTATTTTTTGAAAACTCATCATCAATTATTTTTCGGCATGTATTTTGTGCATGATGTGCATAAAAAAAGAAGGGACTCTAAAACGCAAGCATGCTCTCGCTCTAATCAGAGGCTGGTCAAACGTGCAGTTGTTAGTCCGTGATGACACGATGAACCTGGAAGTCAGTCAGTAGTTGTGGCGATAATAGGTCTTCATTACTTTGACCCTTGACCTGGACTTTTAAAGAGAGGTTTCAGAGTGGTCCCCGAGGAGTTGTCTGCTTCTAACGTGGCTCTGAGAAGCTCTGTAAGTAGCAGAAACAGTGGCCAAGTCAGTGATAGTGTGACTCAATTCAGTTGGGAGGATAGTAAAAGTGAGGCGTTCCATGCTGCCCATATGTCACCCACAGTGGGAGCGATATTTCAACACAAGTTTGTGGCACAAACCACTAAATCCATCTCAGTTTATAAGGCAATGATTCCACCAAATATTTTTGGAGGCTCTGGCCTTTATTGTTGATTTCTTTATCAAATGTTCATATAAAGTTCGCCGACGAAGTGACTTCCTCCTGAAGTCCATTAAAATTGTGCCGCTACTGGCAGAAGTATGTGCAAGCCCATGTGCGCGGTTGCGGTATGGTGGCGTGCGCAGAGGAGAAATGGACACCAGATGGGATCGAGGGGGTGGAGATGCAAAGCAGAATAAAATAACACATGAATAAGATTGAAACCAAACTGCTAAAGGGGGGGGGGGGGGTAGGTGCATGTGCACGACTGTGGGTTTGTGTGTATGTTGGGAGGGTATAAAATAATTGGTTTAGTTGCATCATCTGGAGTAGATGTGTGCTATGCACCCTTGGAGGATAAGAATAGTTACACAGATATGATCTGAGGCAAACGCTCACATTTCAGTGTTTTCACCGCCAGTGAACCAAGTCTCACGGCTCCTTCTAAATGTTTTGATTTACAATTCCTATATATAAGTAACAAGCGTATCTTTGTTCGGCGCAGATTTGATTTTTGAAGAGAAAAAGCCCACCAGGAAACCCTTGAAATAGATGATTGAAAAAACAACCATGTTGGTTTTCCACGCAAGCGTATGCATGTGTCTGAGATTGAAAAACCAACATTCCACGGTCCCAATGTGCGCTCACATAAAAAAAAAAAGATTCTATTTAGAGCATTTTTAGCTGCCTTGTGATCCCTCCAAACCCTTTCTAATGCAAACGCAGCAGAAAACGCAGTCAGTCGAGTGCCGCCAAACTCTCCCTCTTATTATCTGATCTACCATTGTAGCTCTACAGTACCGGTATATATATTTTTTTATCTGTCTTTTCTGGAGTAGCTTTAGTCAATTCAATTTGGTCTCAATATAATGATCGATTGTTCCCATCCAAAGTACTAAAGTGTGAATAGATTGCCTCATGTTTTAAACAGTCCTTCTGCAACACATGAGTTTATATTCCGCCAGCCAGACATCGCCATTGTCTCTGTGAATAAAATGTGACCATTAAGCTGTTTATGCTGTCAGTGTTAAGTTATTGTTTATGTTGCAGTTCATTATCTGCTGCTTCGATGTTCTGAAAAAAATCCCTGTTTTTTTAATATACTTCAGCACCGAGACACTTCAGAGCCTTATGACTCAGACACGGCAAAGAATGGCAGCCAAATCTGAAGTGGGGGAGAATCTGTCTGATCATGTGCAGTATGTGGACAGGTGCAGGTGTGTGTTTGTTTGCCTTTATTAATTAAAGTGCCAGCAGGCTCTTACTGCTGAGAGCATCGGTGTGTCTGTCTGCTAGAGTTAACAATCTTTTAGTCTCACATTTGACGACAAATAAAACTCGAGCCTCGTCAGGCCTTCCTCCGGAACGCCGCAGGTCCACTTTCTTCTTCTTTAATTTTGCTCTAGACGACTCTTCCCAGGAATCTTTGAAATACAGAAAAACATACTCTGGTGTTTTCCTGATCCTCCCTTGGGAGTCTCTCACAGTTGTGGGCTTGGAACTCATCACTCCCGTCCTGTGATCCTACACCCTACTGCAGCTTGCACCAGTGCCACCCTCACCCGACTGTCACTTTCCTGTCTGCGCTTCTGTTGTTGGTTTCCAGTTCCATTTACAAACAGACCTTGGTGCTTGGATTGCAATCAGCGCAGTGTGAGGTCCTTGTCATGTGGTGTGTTTATTTTCGTAGCTAATCAGAACTGGAGACTCTGTTATTCCTGCCAGCACACATCGGCCCCTGATGGAGATACAGCAACAATGGCTGGCTATAGCTGTACCTAAAAACCTGGAAAATTGGAGTGACCAGATTTCATTTTTTTTTCACGATAAATACACATTATTTATTTACAAATAGAGTGGTTATAATAGAAATAAATACAAAATAAAAATCTGAGCATTATACTTCATGTGGTATTGCACCCATTTCGAAATGTACATCAGAAATACATTTTCAAAACCAGTAAAGGAATATTCCTCTGATTAAAATATTTATTTTCCCAACTTTATGTAGACATAAATATATTCATATATAGTTTTCTTCTTCTTCCACAATAGCTGTTTTGTCTTTCTTTCATATAAATAAGCGTCTTCATTGGGAAACCGGGTGTCCACAATAACCTCCGATGTCTCATTCAGTCTTTCTGGCCCGTGCTCTTTCTATCCACACGCCAGTCACTTTTCTCACCGGCAGCCACAACCCTCCACCACCATGTCTTGATAGTTTTTCAGGATGACCTTCTCGTACTCATCCAGGTAGAGCAGGGAGATGGGGCTGAGGTCAGTAGGCACGCAACAAGCTCTGGGGATGTTTGAGTTGACTGAGTTGACCAGCGTTTGCACAATGGCGTGATTGGTAGAGTTGAGGTGGTCTGTGAGGGGGAACGGACATTCCCCATGGCAATAAAATGCATGATAGCCAGGGGGCGCCACTATCCACTCGTTCCACCCCACGTCACTGAAGTCCACATACAGGGCATGCCTCTTGCAGCTGGCCTTGTGCTGGTGCTTCCTGCGTTGTTTGCGGAGTGCAGCCTGACGTTTTTCCCTCGTGTGGAGCACTGAGTCCCCGCGGCCGTCATGGCCGTAAGTCACCAGCAACGGCCGGGCCTGAGGCCACGAGTCCTGGTCCTGATGCAGGGACCGGCTCACCCTGACATGCCTGCTCCGTTTCTGGCCATCCCCTCCATCCATCTCCCCCTCCCCTGGATGAAGAACCTCCACCATGAAGCCATGGTTGTGGCCTTTCCCAGAGATCCACTGAGACACAGCAGGGCTGACGTCAAAGCTTTCCCAGCGGCTCAGAGAGTCCCGCACAAGTCGAGTGTCCAGCAGACGCGCCATAGGTTCCCTGTTCCGAGAGGCAGGGACTCCAAACATCTCATAAATGTTGATACGATGGATGTCACCAGCATGAACGTGATCAGCGGCGCTGCCGTTTCTGTGGGGGTCGCTGGGGGTTGTAGCTCCCATGACCTGATCTCTGTAGATACGCAGCTCTGCAGAGGTGACGAGCTCCTCGTTAGGGATGGAAGTGAGGTTGAAGTAGAACTGCTGGGTTGTTTTGCCTTTGAGCCTGGCTAAGGCCTCCATAGACTCTACAAGAGATAGCATAGAGACGGGCATGGTGTGAGACGATTGGGTCATGAAGCACTTTGCCAACAACAAAATGAACCGTTTTTGCACAGAACAAGAATGCGAAACAACATGAGATTAAGGCCCGGTCGGCCACATGGACCTGTTGCGTTCAAGGACAGACATTGGCTCAGGATGTTTTCTTTCTCTGTCGCACCCACACACATCTTACTGCCTTCTTTCTGTGCACCAAGCCAAGCTGCCACGTGGTTCTGTTGAGTGGGTGTTGGCCTTTGTCACACAGCTATAAGGCATATCAGCATTCTACACGACTGACTCAGGATAAAAAACAAATCTCATTCTGATGTCATACTTTAATTATTGTCATTCACCTGCTTAAATGTCAAAAGCTAAAGGCAGTGCCCTTTTATCTAGTGAAGGGATCAAACTTGCTTGCCAAGCTTCCTACTGTGTGAATGGTACAATTGCCCTAAGAGAATTTTCCATTGCGACAAGGAGTTACGTCCAATAACATCAGCGATGAATATGTGAAAGGAGCAGGAGAAAAATCAATAGAAAATCTATTATATAAACAGGCTTATAAATGCTAATTGTTCTATTAACCTTTCCCGATTTTTCCATCTCTGAATAATGACTTGTAACTGTTGTAATCTGAATGATAGCTCTTTCTAAAAGGCCTTCCCAAGTAGATAGACAGGATACTGTTAATATCTAAATTGTGGAGGGAATTCACAGACCACAAATGGAAAGCTGAGTGTCCAATGCTTTATTATTAAACTGGGCAGTTCTAAGCCTGGAGATGCCGTCCTCTCGGAAAGTGCATTTATAGAATGAGTTATAATTGTCAGTAAAAGCTGCAATTTTCTTTTGAGGCAGACCCACTTTGAACTCGTACTTTATGAAGCCCATGGCTAATGTATAGACACACGTTTTAATCTGTTTGGTGTGGTAAAACAAACACAAACTTTGAACTCTTCCCTGTTTCAAAGGAGGCATTTAGGAAATTCCACCATCTCATCCTAAACCTTCCTCCAGAGGCACAAAGACCTCAATTAGGGCTATCGCTCCTCATTTGATGTGGGAAAGCCCCCTGCCTCTCACTCCCTCTCCTCTCTACCAAATCCTTCTCTTTCTTTCCTTTCTCAGCTTCCAAATCCCCCTATCCCTCTGTTCTCTTAGCCCCAAATCCTCTTCATTCTTTTCTTCCTCCCCTTCTTATCTGCATCTTCTTACTGTATTTCTTTACAGTCTCTCCGACTGTCTCTCCCCTGAAGAATGGCTGTGTGAACAAGTTGAGGCTTGTCAAAAACGTGTGAACCACAGATATGAGTGTATCAACATTCCTAATTTCTTTTTGTGCTGCATGCCAAAACAAAAGATAAAGGCGAATGTTGGGTCATTCATCACGGACCTGTCTCTGGCAGCCACTTCCTGTGTAATGGTGAAAAATGTTCAATCTGGCATGGAAAACAGCTATTTGTGACTCTAATTATCTTAGTGAAATTAATATCAACAATGGATGTGATGAATGGTGAGAGCCGTTTGATGTGCTGCACTTATATCCGTATGTGACATTGGAAGACGAACAACCCTCTAGCTCTGTTAGGATTGGATGAAAGAGCCAGGTGACCATATGTAAACACAATCTGTATGACTGGTGGTGTCAAGGTGTGTGCTGGCTTGGGCGCAGAGGTTTCCAGTAGTGGGCAGGGAGCAGTCACTCAGCCCGGCTGCCCAGGCCGGGCTTGTTTGTAATGTGTCCGTGCAGCCACTGGGTGTCATTGCACTAGGTCTCTGGAGAGCGCCCAAGCAACCACTCAACCACCCCTCTGACTCACCCCTGATGGAAACTTCCCCACTGAAACACTCAGGACTCTGTATAAGGACTCTGTGCGCTCCGGAGCCTTTATGGACTCAGTCACTTGTGTGTTGTAAAAAAGTGAAACATGGCTCATGGGAAATAGAATGTTATATAAAAGAAAATTCTATGTTGTCGAAATCAAAAATGCATTGATAAGCCTTAGCTTGTTTGTACTGTTTTAATTAACCCCCCCATAACCACGAACATGAACCAACTAAACTGACATAGTACACTTCATACAAGATATATGACCATTTGAAGTTTGACCCCCACATTCCCTTGAATGCTTTGGAAGTAACATGAAATTACAGAGAGAGACTAAACTGGACCATCAGGACTATCCCGCGTAGAAACTGCGTAATGGAACGTGCGTAATGACGCACAGAACGGCGAGAGCGACGATTTGGAAAGACTAATATGAGTAAACCACCCCCCCACCAAGGACTAATTTCAGTCCTGTTAAAGAAAATGACTCAGAATCCAGTTCGGCACTCTCACTTTGTAATATTGCTTGTCAGTGTAACTTCACGTCATGCGTTAACCGACGTAACAAGGTGATGCCTATCACCTGCGCGAAGGCACATCCTCCTTTATTCTACCCCTGCAGTGCGTGTCTGGGAAACCTGTTGTCAGAGCCCATACGGCAAACACCATCAATTATTAAGAAACAAATTACCCCATGGATACCACCGCCCTAATGTTTTTTAAAGCCCGTGACAACTCCGCCAGGGAGGGGTACGCTGAAAGGCATGCGTCATGCGAGAAATCATTGCATTGCGCGTGAGATTCACCTTTGCTTTACTGTCACCGAGTTTAAAGCGAACGTACGCACACACGCGTGTCACCTGTAAATGACTAACGCTCCATAAAACAGTCCAAGCCTCTTAAGTTCAGTCTTGACGCTGTGAGTCACGTATAAATACAGGTTTGGGTTGTCTGAGGGAAGCGGGGAGCTCCTCGTGCTGATGGCTGAAGGTATGTCCACTAATACATACCTTCATGGTGAAAGCTTCTAATCGTGTTGGCCTTGCTGGCGGCTCTCTCTGCGTGCCTCCCCATGCTCTTGGGCCGTTTGGCGCTGTGGTCTCCGTTTGCTGAGTGCATGCGGTAAAGGTCCACCATGTAGTGCGGCACCACCGCTTGCTTGCTCGGGGTCGGCCTGCGCCTCAGTCCAAACATGTTTAGAAGCCGGAGCTCAAACTCGTTGAAGAAGCTCTCCGACTGCTCCGGGGTCTGCTTCCCGGATTCGCTGTATTTCCTCCGGCCCACCTCGGGGATAAGTCCCGTAGCACCTTCCAGCAACACCTGAGCGAGCAGCAGTACCATGAGAGAGCGGACCACGGCGACCATGATCAGTCAGTCCCTGCGGAGAAAGTTGGTTTCTGTCAATACACCGGCTCTGAGGCATTGACATGAGGTATACACAGCAGGGGGGTTCACTGCAGCACTCCCTAAAATGTGGATGATCTCCCCCCCCCCCCCCCCCCCCCCATTTACAGTGGGAATGATTGAAGGAGAGCAAGATAAAAAGGGAATGCACCTTTTCACTTTGAAGTAAAAAAAAAAAAAGGAAGAAGGGGGGGACCAACCCGCCGGCAATATAGCGCGCCTAACTGAAACAGAGGATTGATCTCAACATGACCAGAAACAAACAAAAAAAAAAAAACGGGCTAGAAAAATCAAATCTCGCTATTGTGCCCACTTCAGACTTCAGACTCCAATTTAGAGGAGATAAGAAATCATGTTCAGCAAAAGTGATTTGAAAAAATAAGAAGAGCACAATAAAAAAAAAAAACCCCGAAATAAGTTAAAGTTAAACAGCACAACGGCGGCGGCGGCAATAGAACGCTGCTGCAAGCGTCTCTTTTGCAGAGGCTTTGACGCGCATATATAATGATAAGGGATAGAGTCACTTCAAGAGAATCGCGCAGGTGTGAGATCAGACGCGCGCACCAGAGCCAGATGTAGCCCGGGACATCAAAAACGTGAGCAGCGCAACCTCCACAGCAACTTTGTCTTTATTTATCTGGACGTGTTTCCTTATTGTCCCAGAGGTTTGAAGTGGGAACGCTTTACATTTACGCTTTACATTTACGCACATATCCATATACCTTTAGGGACAGCTGTCACTTTCCAATTCTGACATTAACGTTTCTTCACAAGAAAAGCCTTTTATATTTATAAATATAAATGGCGATATTCCGATTATCTACTTTATTTCTCATTTTACCTGACAAGGAAGCGCTGTGTCCGGTCGTCGTTCCACCTTTGGGCTCCGATAAATTCCACATTAATTCGTGTTTAATCCACGCTGCTTCTTCTTGGGGGACCAAAGACAGCCCATGCCTTTCGACGATCGGCTCTCGCACATATTCTCACCAGCTGCAAATCAGGCTAAGACTTGGTCAGCACGGAAAGGAGAGAGAGAGAGAGAGAGAGAGAGAGAGAGAGAGAGAGAGAGGAAAAAAGTTAAGTCTACAAGGAAGCGGGTTCGCGTAGGCAGGACCGATCTGAGGCGTTTTGGTTGAACATCGTCAAGAGAGAGAGAGAGAGAGAGATCGGAGCTGACTTGAAGGGAGCAAAGCGCGCTCAAGTGTCGCTCCTTCCTTGGACTTTGCTGCTGAGCTTTGTGGAGCGCGTCTCTCCTCCGTGCGCCACGGCGCAGCGCTTGGCTTGATTGGTGCCTTCTCCTTCCCGGGCGACGCTTTTTTTTGTCATGCAGTGATGTCACCAAGGGGCTGTCAATCATTTGTCCAAGATACAGCACCTCCTGCGGACCTCTAGCCCTGTTGCTCCATACGTTTTCATGTCAACAATGACCACGCGTTCGAGCACAAACACGGTTTAGACCCAGAGGCGCATGAAAGGCTACCCGATGCTTGCTCTGTGGTGGACGATTTCTTAAATCTAATCTCCAATTTTCAGAAAGTTTGAGATCAGCATATATTAACAACCCCCCCCCCTGTGTCTCACATCCACCTTGCATTGCATATCCTGCAAAGTCACTCCATAAAAATAGTTATAAAGTCAACAGTAAAATCCAAACTGTTGCTTTGAGTTGCTGTTTTTTGTGTGTGGCTTTTCCTCAGGTAGAAATAGCAATCGTCTATTTGCTTAGCGTTTTTAAATAACATCAATCCACCTTGTTGCACTCGCTGTGTTGTGTAATATTCCTGGCTGAGCAAAAGACACACGTTGTTGTTTCACAAAGAGATAATTAACTGATCAACGGTGTTAATACCTGGGATTAAACATGTTTGATTTTGGATTAAGGCTAACGGGTAGCAGCATCAAGTCGTGTTGCCTTTGTGGTTTTAAAGGATTAGACCCTGCAGAGGGACTATCACATCCTCCTGCTGAACTTCACTCACTGTGGGTGGGGGGGGGGGGGGGCTACTGGAGCTACCTTCTCATTAACAGCAGTCTCATATTTACCACACTGTGTGATTGACGAGAGACTCTACAGAGATGCATGTCAATTTGAAATCAATGCCATCTGTTTTTCTCACTTTGTTAATGCCAAACTTTTCATTGAAGCGTTTCTTGCAGAGACTAAATGGTCTGTAAACCTGTAAATTCCGCAGTGTGCATTAAATGTTCATCAGGGTTGAGAAACTTTGCAGAATACCTCCTATATTTGTGTAGTACATGAGGGAGAAGACATTTCTCCTTTGTTTTTTTTAGCCCATGGGCTTTTAGTCAACAGCATTCATGTTTTGGTAATTTCCATGAGAAAAGCCCCATTGATTCCCCCTACAGTGACTTCCATTAGGTGATGATGGTTGGTCAGGCGACTGTGTTTTGGCCAAAGCACAAGGTCTGTTTTCCTTGGAAAGATGGCAATAGATTAAACCCTACACAGATCACAAGATATCTTTGTCTCCTTCCAGGACAATAACATTTCATGAAGGATAATCCCAGATCATCCATTTAGCAATTAAAATGCAGAGAGGCCCTTGGATGCATGCCATTACCCAAGTGTTGCTGTGCGTTATTTCTTGGCATTTCCCTTGCTGGATCCAAGCACTTTGCTCTGGATCACTTGTTCTCGTTCCAGATCATTCCTGCCTCTCATTTAATCATGGAGGTGACACACAGAGACTTCCTGTCAAAGTCCTGTCTTCAAGCAATAGTGTTTGATTATCTCATAAAGTCAAGGTGTTAATTCCTTAATAGCGCTCTGCTCGGCTCTTTTGTCATGTTAATCCATGGCAGTGACAGCTGGATCTCCGCTTTTCCCAAAACACCACTGGATGAAAATTGTGCTCTAGAGCGCAAAACCCGGGTCAAAGCTGCTGATTGTGGATGCCGAAGATTGAGAGCTAAATTCTCAGTAAACTGAGTACAATTACTTTCTTATATAGAATTAGAGTGACATGACCGCGCTCTTTATATTCCTATATGTATAAATCTGTGTATTGATGAGGATGTGTGCTGAGAGGGTATCTAGGCGCACGTCTACTGTATTTTTTTTGGCACGAGCTTTTAAGGACTCGATCAGGGATGACCTGCATGGTTTGAGAAGATCATCGGACTGTGCATATATTTCATTGTTTTGGTACAGAAACATCCTGGTTATCTAATCACCGCTACTGATCCAATTACACGCTGATTGAGAGGACAATAGTCAGAGAGCCAAACTCTGTCAGCCAGTGGGGGGGCAGGTAGAGAGAGGGTTTACTAAAGTGCGCTAACCAAAGACGACCACCACCATGCCCTATTGTTTTTCTTTTCTATTGAGCCTTTGTTTGTTTATGTAGGGAGTAAATAGCCTCTGAAAATGACGGCGTAAAACTCAAGGTCAACACTTACACACGCTCACATGGCACTCCAGTGTTCTTGAACGTCAACCCGCCGGCCTTTTGCTTTACAAACCTCTTTCTGGCAGTATTTCTAGATGTTCTGCTCCCTCAACCCAAAGCTTTTATATAGGAAGGGAAACATTATTCAAGTGAAGATGCAGCTTTGTCAGAACAAGTACATGATGCAGAGTTTCTCACAGTTTGAGTTTTGTTTATGCTTAAAGCACATCAGAATTCAGTTCCCCCCCTCACCCTAACCAGGAGATTCTTTGCATTTACACAGTTTTGGACTGCTGAGAAGAAAAGGGGAAAGCCTAAGACCACTCTCTGCGCTGTATACAATATATCATATGTAAACCACCTTTGCTATATGGTGAGGCAAAAGGGGATCACATTTGTTCCAGTGGCATTTTTCTTTAAAACATAACATTTAACTTTTTTTAGGCTGCAGGAAATGGAAACAATTCCGGCGAGACTCATCAGCTGACACAAGCTAAAGATTTCATATCCCTTGGAAATCCATTTAAATCTCCCACAACTCACAGGCGGGTTTAAAAACACTTCTTTGGCGCATCTGTACATCCTATAACGGTCGTTTAGCTGTAGCCTGTTCTTATAAGCTTAAACTGGGGTTGTTGGAAATCCTCTTGCCCCGGCATAAGGGCTAATATGAGCCGTCTCCAGCCTCTGAGGCCTTCAGTTTATGCTTAGAAGATGCATAGTTGAAACCTTTCAGACAACTGAACCCCGTCTGTCATGAATAACTCTATTTTAATCCATCACACCGTTGCTATCTAAACTAATTCAACACTTTGACAATTTGGGGCTAAAGCTCAGTCGAGAGTTTGCGTTATTATGAAACAGAACGACCCCCACTGCTACGTCAAATGTATCCTTCACCTCTGGCAAAATGGTCTTAAATAACCAAAAGAATAACATACAGTCAACCGCCATCATGTTTGCTTTGCTTCAGCGAAGAGATGGATCTATTTTCTTGAATGGAATCCATCCACAAGGCAGAACAATGTCTACTTTAACAGTCGCAGCAAAATCTATTCAAGGGAGAATATCTGAGGGAGATCAGGATATAATGCGTTTTGTTTGTTTTAGTACATGAATCCTGAGGAAGAGAAGACACGGTTTATTGTCCTCCTCTACATGCCACGGTATGCGTGTGTCCGTGTGTGCATTGGACGTGGATGGTGCGGCCTCTTGTCATCACGTACATTCCAGGAGTCGGGGGGGGGGGGGGGGGGGGGGTGCAGACGAAGCCCTGAGATGACACTGCAGATCCAACCATTAGCCTTTCACCTGCTGTTAACAGCTACTTGGCTAGACACAGGGCCAGCATTCCTCCGCCCTGAGCCAGATGTCGTCGCAAACACACAGCAACACGCGTACATGGAGATCATCTTCAGAGATGATGCTCGAAACCAGGGAACAATTTGTTGATGGGATTCGCCTCTAATTCAAGCGCTTGAGCGAAGCTGTCTTTTTAATTTGGAAACCAGTAAAAACGTCATCAATCCACATGTGTCTGACAGCAGAAGCGCGACTGCAGGGCCGTGCGGCGCGCACGCACATGGCGCATGAAAGAGATTGTGGGGAAATGGGACGCATTTCATATCGGTCGGTCCAGAGATGGAAACCCACCAAGGCCAGAGACGGCCAGCCCGAAAGCCAGAGTCAATATTTATGGATGCTGAACATGTGGCACATTTCTCTACCCACTAATTTGAGCCACCTCCAGATTATATGGGCCCGCAGAGATCACGAAAGAGGCTTCAAACCTCGCTTGCATGTTTCAGACCTTCACCAACTGGAAGCATGATGTGCATAATTTGGCAAAGTGGTATATTGTTTATTTGTCTCTGCTTTCGGGAGCTTTTGATCAGGCAGTGAGGCCTATGCCTCTTTATTCAGAGCTGCAGTTTGTAATTATCAGCACCATTCGTGAAGACATCCCAATAAGAATCACATTGTGAAATGGCTTCTGGCTTCTTTTCAAAGCCAAGGAAGGATCATTTTGCATTTATTTTGATATTAACTCTTCGATCACATGCTTTTATTCTGCGTGTTTTAAAACAACAGCATGTCACGGTTCCTTGTTGTACGCATACTGGACAAAATGAAGACTATAACAATAATAGCACCACAGCTATAAAAAAAAAAAACTGGTGTGCCAGTACAAAACATTTAGCTCTGTACGGACCTCACACTTACAATAGGAATCGTATAAACACATGCTTCGTTTAGTGGAATAGTTTGGGATGAGAGGCAGCTACTTCCATTTAAGAGAGAGAGAGAGAGAGAGGGACATAAATACAGGGATCTGCTCTTTGAATGCAGCTCCACTCATAAAGACACCATGCGTCACTGAATTATACGTCTGCATGATTAGAAGCCTGGGCTGCATAAACAGCCAGGGTCAAGATTTACATTTTACTGCTTAAGCACAAGCAGCTGTTTACAGGCCGTGGTAGGACGGGGAAGACGTAGTAAGGATCTATACATGGGTGTCAAGATCTCACATGTCTCCAGCAAAGGTGTCTTAGACGTGTAGGTATTTATGCAGATCAAATTCAATCATTGCAGGCGTAGTAGATTGCCTTTTGCACATTCAATGTTACTGTTTGGTTTTACGCATCAATATGGATGTGCAGCTCAGCTAAACAGGGTCGCAATGTGAAACTGTTTTTTGTTTCCCATGCAATTATACTGTAGGTTCTTTAAATGTTCAGGAAAGGTCAAGCAGAAACATCCTGGTTGAAGTGTTGCAAACTTTACAGGAAAACACAAACCGACAGCGTCCTCCATCACCCGCTGGAGAAGATGAAAGAGCCCCTACACTCCTCATGCACTTTAATCTGCAGAGTCAAGTCATAAGCAACAACATGCACTATAGCTTAAAATATTCTTCATACATTTTAGCAAAACGCGTTGAGGTTGGACAATCGGGTTGCGTGAAAAGTATTCTGAATCTGGAGATTTTATCATATCAGACACAGCGAGGCCAGCAAACATTATTTGTTTTGGTCACGTTTAATTATAATGACATTGCATTGAGTGTGCCGTGAAGCCCGGAGGGTGCAGCGCGAGCCTGCAGGGAGAGGGGGGGGGGGCTGGTAGGCCGTGAGGAGGACCTGATTGTACTCTGGCATCCACAGAATGACATTATAGCTGTGTGGCTTCATGATAATAATAATCTTCAGAGCAGCTGTATAAACATTTAACTGACATCCACTCCCTGGGCATGCTGTATGTATCTTTAACTTCTACAAGGGCCCGTCTGATGCAACTATTCATATCCCCCCCCGTCCCCCCCCGTCCCCCCTTCGCGTTGTCTCCTTGAGATGCATGATCCATGTTAGTATTTGCTGCAAAATGCCAATGTAAAATAAATATCCTCATCATATTAAGCTTTCAACGTTTGCAGATCGTGTTGCTTCCTCGGTGGGACGATTTACGACACGGACTCGCACAGAGCCGGGACAGTTCTACATTTAGACAACCCCTCGCTCCGGCCTCAAACAACGTGTTCTATTTCCTGGTAGCATTTGTCTTAATTCGTGGCAGTTTGTGTAAATATTTATGTCACTAAACTAACTGTTCTGTATACAGTAACCCCCCCCCCCCACCACCCAATCTTCTCCGGAATGTGATTTAATTGCCGGTTTCCTCTGTTTATCCTGTTTCATAGGGTTATGGGCGAGTTTACTGTAATGAATAATCAGGTAGATAAACGTGGCCTTAAATTAAATGTCCTCCTTAAAGGAAATCAAATGAAGGTTAATGCCCGTTTCATGCCCCCCTGCCTGTAATTCACATTCTCTCATCACATGCCAGATTACCATTATGTGTCATTTGTAATACAATAAACAAACTCCAGATGGCTTGGATTCTCTGGAATATACACAGAGCAGCAGAAGCCATGGGGTGAGCTGCTGCGCTTTACTGTGCAGCCAGTTTGCCCCCGACAGCCAGGCCAGCTCTCAGAGGCGGGCGTATATATATATATATATATATATCCTGAAACCAGCTCACTCCATCTCATGATGTCAGAGGAGGAAATTGGAGCATTTAAATAGGCTCATTGATCTGGAGATGAATGTATGTCTTGTAAGTCACAATAAGAACAGATGACTAACCTTGAATAAACCCAACCATAACGAGACCTTTTTTTTTTTTCCTTCTTCTCCTGTTTGTCTGAGAAGTTTACATTTGTCTGGGTGGCGGTGTAGCGAAGTTGAAACAGAAGTAATTTCCTTGTTCCTCGCACATCTTTGACATTTCACAGTGGACCAAGTGAATGAAAACAACCACAAGAAATGGGAGTTTCTGATCTCCCAATTCATCCGGGCTTCGGCCCAGTCTTTGCATGCTGTGCTTTTTATATCTGATTTGTGGCGCTTGGCCACATCATCACAAACAGGCATATGTTGAAGGCTGGTTCCTTTCCAAAACACACTAAAAAACACATGCATGACATATGAGATGCCAGCTGCTGACTTACCTAAACATTTGTGTTATGTGTGACTGTTGCACATCCGACAGTGATTTATCTGTGATTATTTGGCCCCTCTATGTATGTGGCAGGGGACAAGGAAAAGACCACTCGTTTGGTTTATGCATGGATCATCGAGGAACACTGGGCCTCTTGTCAAATTTTACTCTTGAATGAAATATTGTGTTTTCCTAACCTGGTTAAATAATCACATTACCTAAGACTCAATAAAGTGGAACAAACAGTAGCATATAACTCCAACTTCTTTTATGTGCCTTGAGTGACAGATTGGCTTTCATCAAAGAGGCAAACCAAGAAGGTTATACAGTCATTTTGGTATATGCTGAAGAATACTAAATTGATCCTCATATGCAGAACATCTGGTGAAAAGCAATTTCCACCCAAGTGTTTTAGTATTTCCTCATAATTAATTTCACATGTACATGACAAGAGTGAGAGGCCTCCCAGAACCGAGGCACAAAAGCCAGCTTTGTTTCACCAAGTCAAGTGTGGTTCCTGGTTAAGAACCCGTCAAGTTCTGACACTTGAATTCGATACTGGAAGCAGCGTTTATTTTGGGGGAAAGTCTCATCTCGCAACTTACAATCAATCCAAGCCAAAATGAAGAAATGTATTAAATGTTAGAGGCAGTTTGATCTGTGAATTCAATTGTCAGGTTGTTGTTGTTTTTTACTCAGAGCACCTTTATATAACAGTTAAATGGAAGCTGTGCATAGAAATGTCCCCATTAAAATCAATTTTCATTGATGTCTCTGATAAGCATCATCTGTACATAATGCATTACCAAATATAACAGCGTTTCGTGATGATAATCCTGAAGTAGGCCCACTTTTAATGTCACGGCGTACTGCTTATAACACACGTCTGAGAGACAGGCGTCTCGGCGTGTAATAGCGACGGTGTGAGACACAACAATTCTTGTTATTACTTGTCCAGATGATAAGTCAAAGAGCTCTGAGAGCATTGGTGTCAACAGATGAAAAGATGGCTCGATCAGATTAATCATTAAAGTAAGAGATTTGAGCATACCGCCGCATTGTTTTTGACACAATCTTGATGCTGCTTAATCTGTCTGTTTGGAGAGGGCGTCTGGGACCACCTCGACGAACCTAACAAAACCACACGCTTCTCTCACCTGAAGGTTTCTTCCTTGCAACGGACTTCCCCTCGAGAGATTCAGAGCGTTTGTTTTTCCATCCCTCCCCTCTCGAGCTCTTCATCTTGAGAGGAGATGTGATGCATGGCTACAGAAGAAATAACTGTCCAGAGGTAGGTATAGCCTGGAGGTCTTGTCAGTACAGCAGCACACAAGAATGGGTGGTATTTACCCACACTGATGCAGAGGTGAGATACAAGTAGGTGTTTACAGCGATGTTTGAAGTTAAAGGGAGATGGCGTGTTACGATTAGAGCCCTGCATGGGTAACACGGACACTGTAGGTGCTTCTGCTTACACAGGATGAAGAGTCATCAACTCTTCTTTATCTCTTTATCTCTGCTTCCCATCAAAGCGAAGTTTGAGCATCAACTGAAGTATTTAATTTTCAAATGTATTAGCAAATAGCCTCCTGGGCAATAATCAATGACAAGCCCCCCCCCCCCCATGTTCTGCTTGTCTAGTCAGATTTACCATCTCTTAACCATCTCTTATTACCTCGGCTATGTAATTGCCGGCATTGGTTTGTTTGCCTGTTTGACTGTTAGCAACATCACTCAAAAGGCTCTGGATGGATCTTGATGGAATTTTCAGGAAATGTTGGGAATGTTACCTGGAATAGATGATTACATTTTGGTGATGGTCCAAAAGAGATCCCGGATTACGGATCACTTTGGCATTTTTGTTAACATTGCAGTCAATGGAGCTTCAAAATCTGTTCCTCAATATCTCTGTTGATTATTGACCGAGTCAGTAAAACAATATTTAATTTTAACATTGAAAACCCCAATTATAGATTAAACAAATCACTTAAAAAATGCACATCAACTCTGATTCACTTTTCATGGTTGGTGTATAAAGGTACCAGGACACAGTTTAGAACATTTTGATGATGCTCCAGATCCCCATGTGGATGCTGTAAAACCAATTAGGAGGGGAATGAGCTGCTTGGCGGAGGTCTGCGCTCTCTGTGCTTTTCTAGTTTTCATGCTGCCGTGAAGAAGCCCTCCTTTCTATTGCAGCTTCAAAGCATTTTTCCCTGGGTGGCAGAGTTACAGGTTCTTTGTGACATGGGTCATTTGTTGGAGGATTTTGAGAGGGCCGTACGCTAGAGGTTGAGCAGTCTAAAGTTACGGCCATGAGCCCTAGTATTACAACCCGCTGACTGACGGGAAAAGTGGGGCGAGCTTTCTTGTTGGGCTTTAACAGAAACACCAATAAGAAGGAGTAGGAAACAACAGATTAGGCTGCTGATCTCAATCTGCTCTCTTTCGGCTATTGAAGAACGATAGCTCTGGAAAGGGAAGTCATTTAAAAGGACCTTTAATCAATTCTCTGACAAGTTAGCAGCATGAAAGACTGGAGCGAGAGGGTGAGCGCCCTCTTATGTATAGTGAACACTTCAATGTGTGTGTGTGTGGTGGTGGGGGGGGGGGGGGTATGCAAGGGATGGGCTCTAATTTGTGTTTTCAAAGTGTCCAGGCATCGCCAAAGCACTTGATCACCACCACAACAGGCCTTGATGCCATGTGTGAGTGTAAATGCTTCCAAGGCTCCTTGGTGGTAAAATCACATAGCCGAAATGACCACCAACTCTAAATGAAACACTACCCCCTTTTTAAAAGGTCCCATTCAGAACCCAGTGGGGTGTTTTAAAAAAAAAAGAGGCGCATAAGGTAGCAATTTCCCTCAAATATGGCATAGCCCAATAACAGTGGAAGTAACTGACACCGTGTCAAGGCGAATGAAAGATTTTTTTATTTTTTTTACAAGATGTATGAAACATTAACTACATTTGAGATAGTAAAAATAGTAATGCAATAATTGCATGCAAACTCCAAAGTTACATTACTCACAGTACATTTTTGTCATCCCTGTAATACTTAAACTTTTTTCTTTCTCACAACTATAACCAGAGTAGAAAGACCTGTGCACTGAGTGGGTACTTTGTTCATTCCAAAGCATGCACAAATCTGTTTTAACTTCAAGAGAGGAGGAACCCTTTAATTTAAACCCGAAAAATGAAGTCATTCATTCCCTGCTAAACTGCACCGTGACCCACGAGGTTAGGTAAACAAGTGTCCCATGCATTACTGTCAAAAAGAACCAGCACCTTGCTCTCCTGTGATGCAAACTCCCACTCTCCTGTTACAGTTGCATGAGAAGAAGCCGGCGGGATTGGCAGAAAGAAAGGAAATACATTTATTCATGCATACTTTTTTTCTTTTTTATGGCTGGAGGGAGGGAAGGTCAGCAACCTAAGGCTGTTCTCAGGAAGGTGTCCTACAAGGCAAAAATGTAAACCATCTTCCACGCAGAAAACTGAAGAAGGTAGAGCAGGCCACAATACGCTGAGCCCAGCAGCCCTGCTCAGATCTATTACCAGTTCCAGCTCCAGCATGGACTGGAATGTGAGGAATCCTACTGGGCTGGGGTTCTAGTGCAAGGGTCCAAACCTCACATCACTGCTCACATTCATTTTCCCTACACGTTTTGTCTAATATTTACATTGATGACTTAATGCAACATGAACTATTGCTATGGAGCAATAGTGGACACAATATTTGGAAGCTATATGGAGAGACAGTTTGAGATTAAGCAAAAAAAAAAAAAAGCGGCTCCTTATTTGCAAAAAAAATGAAGAGCAGCAGCTTTGGCAGAATTATAACTCAGGTATCACTAATGTGAAACTAATTGGTTCTTAGTCTGTCAGAGGACAAGAGAGAGAAGAGACAGAAGGACAGAGGATGATGGAAAAGAGGGAGAGAGCGTACCGGGTGCTGACTGAGGGCAGTAATGACTGCCAGTGGAATGCCTACACCTATAATCCTCTCTGTCACTGCTGACAGATCCTCTTGACCTCTGAACTCCTGTTGTAAGGAAAGGGAAAAAAAGGAAGTCACAACTTATTGAAATGACCTGCTGGTCCGTGCTTGTTTTCGTGTGGCAGTTAGTCTTTGGTGAACTTCTTACTGGGCAAAAATTGTTAGTGACAATCTTGCACATTTCCAATATCCCTTATTAGAGAGGCTGCAGGGTCGATGCTAATCTCCCGCTGGGGATGTGGCCTCTGGTTGTTACTCTGTGCTTGTGAGCACTCCAAGACCGAAGGTCAAAGAGGAAGGATTTTGTAACAATAGCCGTGAGTGTGATCAGCTGCTATTTGTTTCTATTTATTTTATTCATTTTGTTCTATCACTTTCCTGTGGTATGCCTGGCATACTACTCAAACATTACACAGGTATTGCACACTGTGTGTGTGTGTTGGAGGCCTGCAGCGATCTATATTTCAGCAGGCGGGCTGTGTCTGAAGACACGGGCCAAAGATGTCAAAAGTTTGTCATCGATTCTCTCTGCCTTGTCATCAGTCTTATCTGATCACACTGTGTTTCTCGCTCCGTGTTCTCCTCCCTCATGGCTAATGCAAACACAGAATCCCTGTGCTCTGGAAATTAAAAGGAGGGCCTGCAGACGGCCTCCTCAACTGGATTTTGTGTATTTATATATCTAGATATTTATATATCTTTCCCATGCGTCTCACGGGAATTCCGTGTAATTTCAATGACTTATAATTCTTTTAACAGGAAAATAAATGTGTGTTGTTATTTATCCCGCAAGATGGCTGCATATACTGTACTTGGAAATTAATGATTGATATATTTAGGTGAAAATACTTTTTTAATTTTTGTCATCCAGCTACCATCTGTGGTGGAATTGCATTCACAGTGCTTGCCTTCTTCTTTTTAATCCTGACAGTTACGTCTCTATCCTTCTTTAATGTTTGTCTGCCAGATCATGCATCGCAGCAGGAGGACACTGTTGTGCACGGTTCCATGTGTGAGCGTGTTATCACCATGTTTCTGGCCTTACTCTCTTCCTCCTCCTTAGTCTGCTGCTCTGACAATTGGTTTGACAAACATGCAATCACCATAGTTAAAGACAGCTCCTTTAGTTAGGGGAGAGCGCAGTGTGGTTGGGTGGTGGTTGAGATGGAAACCTTTGAATTATGGGTAAGCTCTGAAGTGCGTCTCGTCCGGGGAAAGAAGAAGAAGAAGAGGAGGAGGAGGAGGAGGGATCTTTTAAGACTTGAGTGCTGTCAGAGACTTTGCTTAGCAAACTGCAGAAGGAGAACGACCAGAGGATAGCCCAAACACGGAGAACCCGGAGAAAACCCAGCCTTGGCAGGATCAGACAGCTCACCACGGAGAAGTAAAGATGGCTAAAGGTGCATAACTGGTCACCAGTCAATACGTGATTGTTCAAGCCAGCTCTACAAACGCAGGCTTGGAAAGCAGCATTGTGTGCATTCCTGTCTAATTGTACATTTGTGCTCTTTCAAAGGAAAAAGTGTTAGACCAAATACAAAGACTCTTGGGATAGGGCGATAGGGCCAGCATCCGTCCCTAGCCTCCTGAGGGCTATTTAAAGGTACAGTAGGCTGTATTTTCCGCCGCACAGTAAGGCACCCACCCTTCCGCCTGGCTCCATATTGGAACCAGATGCTGCTGGATGCGAGGCCCCACTAATTTAAGTGGACAGGGCAGATGGAAGCAACTCACCCTGCATGCATACCACCCCCTGTTGGCTTTCATGTGATGAAAAATTTCTAAGGTGTGGTGGGGGAGGTCCACTAAGTGATGCATACATGCACCACACACACACACACACTGTAATATAGCATGAATATACACTGAAATATCCACATGTTCCTGTGCTTTCAGTAACAGTTGCATAAAACCACAATAGAAGCACAATGCACGGGCACGCATGCACACACACACACACACACACATTCATGTGGAGAAAATTAGATTATACACCTTGAAACAGAAGTGTAAAACATTATTTTGATCAGACAAAGTGGTGCAAAATGTCTAAAAGGACATACATGTTCTATAATATAGTGTTTGGATTTCCAGACTTGACAAAATTAAATGAAACATACGGTAACGTTATAATAAGGGTCTGCCCATTGAAGGCAGTTTTTAAAGTCACTGAAATTATTAGGATTCTCTGCAAAATTATTGCCAAGTACAATACTAGTCCTTTGGCAGGTTTTTCTTCTTAACATTCAAATGTTATTCCATTCGAAGTCTGTATAGATCCAGAAAATTTGGGGTTAGCCTCAATAGAAAAACATCACCTTCTAAATTACTCGCAAAATTTCTCTTTCTTGCTTATACTCCAAACATTCAACAAGTCTCTTGTCACAGCCATGTATTCTGCTGAACAGCCCTATGAGGCAGATGCAGAAGAAAACTCTGTCAGCAAGCGCTCATTGCCTGGAAGGAAGACGCTGATGCTGCGCTAAGCCTGCTACATTCTCTTAAAATGCAACGAGACCCATCAACTCGTGCTCTGGAGTGCACGTGTGTTTGCATTTATACGCATGTGAACGTACTGTCTGCATGATACAATAGTGAGTCATTTGTCTGGTGAGGTAACTGAGTTGGAGAGCATGAGGGGTTAATGTTGGGAAGCAGTTTGAAAGGATTTAGAGCCAAGGCTTCTCTGCAGTCAATCCATCCATCCATCCATCCATCCATCCATCTGTCCGTCCATCCATCCATGCATCCATCTTCTTGTTCTGATAGGCTGACCGTATCTTTGTTTTGCTTTCCCATGATGCTTTGCTGTTTGCAGAACAGAAAGTTGACTGTCGACTTCTGTAAATTAAGGTGTTAGAATAATATTTTATATCTCCTACATTTTTTTTTAGAAAACAAGGCAAATCCTCAATCTTATGTACTATTGAATACAATCATGGTTTATTCTAACCTAAATGAGATTATTCTCTAATTGAAATGTTTAATTCTGTTTACTGTCGTGCATTATCTGGAGATAATCATGTCATTAAAGGGTACAGTCAACCGTTCCTTTTAACTGTCCCTGCTTGCACACACCCGTTGTCTCATCCCTTGGGATCTTCTGGTAATGGTCCACTAACTGTGAAGAGAAAACTTGCAGATCGGACGGGAAATTTCCTCTTTGATAGCATATGTTTGTTTAGCTGGACTTGTTTGACCTTTGGTGACCTTTCCCCTCTGGCTCAGCAGCCCGTTATTACACCCACAGACGTCCTGCAGCAAAGTTCACTTACACCACTTTATAACACACTTATTGTCCATAGGAATTATTTTCTATAGCTATTAAAGGGAAAGTGGATACCTAAAATAAATGTGTATTTATACCCTTCCAGATGTACAATCAACACGTCTGATTTATGTGGAATGTGGGCTGAGAAATGTCTGTGGAGGCTCTCGGTCATCCAGGTCGAGGCAAATCAGAACTGTAGAAGCCTCCTGGATTAGAGGTGCAACGTCTTCAACCAAACTGAAACAAGTCCAGTTGATTCTTCG
This sequence comes from Brachionichthys hirsutus, assembly GCF_040956055.1. Lineage (NCBI taxonomy): Eukaryota > Metazoa > Chordata > Actinopteri > Lophiiformes > Brachionichthyidae > Brachionichthys > Brachionichthys hirsutus. Next base: position 4,378,047 of record NC_090916.1, on the reverse strand, counting down.
TTTTCACTCTTCGTGATGTGCTGAGAAAAATAAGACGGTGGCTCAAAATGAATGTGCTGTAGCCCCTGAATCCTCGGGTATTTTTGACTCAGTAAACACACACACACACATACTGTATGAATCGTTTTGCACACATGAATTAAAGAACACAGAAATGTAAAGTGGTAAAGGGTCTGCTTTGTTATCATGGAGATGCCCTGTGGCTGGGATTAAGCGTTTTCACGATCCCCCCCTGGTGTCCTAAAGCTTAGCTAGATGTCACAGCTTTGGCAGGAATGCACGAGCACAGAGGCCAAGAAGGGGACACCGCTCAGGATGTAAACATCAACATTTTCTTTCTCCAAAAGGATTTAGGCCCACTTGAAGGGAAACGGCTCTACCACAGCACAAATCCTGATCCCTAACTCCACACCTGGCCTTAGGCACAGACCTATTTTACCTCCACCTAATCCTCCATTTAAAACCATTTGTGGGGTACAAAACTGACATCAGCATCTTAGTGCAGCCTAGGCACTTAGTCAGCATTGGGTGGGTGGGTGTGCGTGTGTGTGTGTGGGGGGGGGGGGTAGATTGCTATCAGGGCAGACAGAAGTTTTACGCTCTCCCTGGAACTGTGCCATTGCGGCCCAGAGACAATAGACTCTTTGTGCACTGCTGATTGTTAACATGGTAAGGTTGCAGCGGGAGGTGCAGAGGTTTGATAAATTCCACTTTTTGTTGATACTTATTGTATTTTGCACGTTGTGTAACGTAAAGATGATTACGCTTATGACATGTCGGCTGCCTCTGAACACAATAAACGGTCAACGAGACACAAAACACGTTTTCCCTCTGTGTTATTTCTCTCGGGAGGAGAGCCCACTCCTCCTTCCCAGCTGTGTGTGTGGATGGTTTGAATTAGCCCCCACCATCTCCCTGGAGGATGAGCTGTAATGATGCAAATTTAGGGCCTTTCTGACAAGGCCTTGGCACTTGATACGTCGGTCAACTCCCTGCTACGAATGTTGGTTTTACCAATCCATAAATATTGAGTCCAGAGGGACTGGAAAGAAAAGACAAGAAAAAAGGAAGAGAGAGTGGAGGGGG